>NC_028645.1:76016256-76150764 GCF_001406875.1 Solanum pennellii
TTTTAATGGTACCCGTGCCAGTGTGAGAAATATTAAGGGACTCACCGTTGCCAACAGTAATACCATTGGAGCCATGATATGGATTTGGAGCGTTAAGCTTGGATAGATTAGAAGTAACGTGCATGTTGGCCCCAGTATCCAACAGCCATTCAGAGGAAGGGCCGGCTTGAGATACATAATTGGCACGGTTATCACTATTTCGGCTCTCCTCATACCGAAACCAGCAACGAGCAGCGGTGTGTCCTGTTTTCTGACAGATTTGACAAGTTGGACGATCCCGCTCGTAAGTGCCCTGCCCGCCGCTGGAAGATGACTGCCCGCCGCTGCCGAAGGAGTACTAATCCTAATAGGACTAGGATTAGTACATAGTAAATACTAATATTATTTAATACAATTATTTAATACTATCTGTTATTAGTTACTAAATGGAAGTGTCAATTTAGGCTAGAATGGGCTAAAAATTGAGTTGGGTCATGAGCCGTTCGATTCAATCCGAACTTATTTAGGATTGAAGTACAACTAGATATAAACCTCAATTTTGATTGGCTGAAATGGATTGAGCTAATAAATGAAAGAATTAATAATAAAAAACTTATACAAATGTCACTAGTTTAGTTGTTAATTACTTAGATCTAGTACAATTTACATGTATCTGGGATACATGATTATTTTCCTCCACATTTTACTCGTCCCTCTCTCTATATCAATGTATCTAGTAACAAAAATATATGTATCTTCTTAAATATATGATAAAAATTACTAATTTGTGATAAGATACGTAATTATTTGAATATATATATAATTAATATATTTGGTCTGAATGTATGTCTAATAAGACAGTTTTCCAACTAATGATCAGTCTAAACTTAAACAGGTTAAGCATATTATGATTTTATGGGCTAATTTTATCACATTTGATATATAAAGCATTGTGCTTTGACAAATTCGTGTCAAAGACGATTGCTTGAAATCAATTTTGACATAAATTCAACCTTGAAGACTACATAATTACAAAAAAAAAAGAAGAAAAAAGTAGAACCAAAATAACTCTTCCAACATGTAATGCCAGATATGAGCAAAAACATAATTACATTGGGAACAAATAAAAATAATTTTGTCAAATAAATTAATCTTTCCCTAAAAGAATGAACCAATTATATTATTATTATTATCAACACACATTTAAAAGTATATTAATATCTTTGTTTAATTAAAGGTATCGTTAGATTGTTAATATAATAGATAATCCAAGGACTTATATATCTTCAATCCGTAGCCATGCCAAATGCAATTTTAGCTAACTCTTTGCGACCTACAAAGTTCCTTTGAGTCACTTGGCTTGTTATTTGATTAGGAACATTGGTTCCTGGATTTGGAGTTGGTGAACGAACAGGACGCCATTGTAGAGATGGTAACAAAAGATATCTGCCTCCCTTCAAAAAATCTACTTCTTCTTTTTCATTGTTATCTTTAAGAATTCGAGCAGCCTCATTTGATGTGATGCTGATTAGAACTATAACAAGTATCATTAGTAATATATTGCTGCATGCCAAATGAGATTTCATTATTGTTTTAGTTGGAATGAAATTATGATAATACTATATGAAGGATATGTTTTGTTTAAGAGAAATTATGGTAATTAGTATGGTTATGAAGAGAACGTATAAGAGCTATTTAAACTCATGCAATAACGTGTTAGTAAGACTAGACCCTCTTGCAAGAGTTTTGACTTGAATATTAGGGTTCATGACTAAGAATTATTGAATTGAATGAGTCACAAAATAAGAAAATGATAGTAATTCTTACTTTAATCTCTAACAATATCGAGAAGTAATTAATAAGGGTGTCAAACTGGTGGAATTGAAATTGAAGAAATTAAGAATAAAATGATCACTCAAACGTACACATCTATATTAGAATAGTTTTTAATTTTTTTCTCTCAAATATGATAGTTTGTGAATTTTTTTTTCCCTTCTACATTTTAAGTAAAAAACAAGTGTCTGGAAATGTCTCTGACATTAAAATAACAAATATTTTTTTTTACTCCACATAAGTGTATATTCTCAAATCATAATATATCACAAGTTATGACGTATATACAAGGCACAACAAGTACTTATGTCATACTGCTAATTTAATTCTTACAAAATTTGTGTTGAAAAAAAGATAAAAGTTCAATTTTAGAATCCACATGTTTACATCCCTACTCTGTCGAAATAGGGCGAAACTTCGCGGCTACTCGAAAAATGATTAATTGATTCAATTTTAACAAGGTTTTAAAAATAAACGAGTTTTAAAAAGAGTCGCCACCTAATTTTTAGGAAAACTAGGAAACCAATTATTAATCTACGAAACCAAATTGATTCTAGGTAAGGGGTTCAAGTTATTCCGAAGGGAAGGGGTTAGGCACCCTTCGGATCCACAAATGTGGTTCCCGACTGAATTCATTTTTTTCAAATTGAGGAAGAATATAAAATAATATACAGATATAATAAACATGTAATAAACACAATAAAATAATAATCATCGGCCTAAAGTTTGCCTAACGTCAATATTCACAAAATAATGAAATAAAAGTATAATTCGAGCTTTTTTCGAATGGTTTCAAGGAAGCAAGTTTTGGGTACCTGTAAAGACACTTAGTAAAAGAGTTAGTGTCAAATAAATAAAAATGAATAACTCAAATAATAACTAAAAAATAAAAATCCGTCTTATTAACATGGTAGGCCTTGGAAATCGACGGTAATTTCTTCATCAGCCAATTCCAACAGCTAAAATTATATATAAACTTAAATTAGATTTTCCGTCTTTTAATATTGGGGAGGCCTCCAAAACCAACGAAGAATTTTTTCATTGGCCAAATTTCACAATAAAAAATTAACTTTAATTAAATTTCCGTCTTTCAAAATGGAAAGGCCTCTAAACCCGACGGATAGATTTTTCATCGGCCCTTTTAACAAATATATTTAATATAACTTGAACATCAACAAAACATAACAAACTTATCCCAAGAGAATATGGAAAATAACAACCAAACTAAAACAACATAATTAGAAATGAAAACAACAATAACGTAATATATAAAAATAAAAATAACATTAAAATAGAACAATAACAAAACCCTGAAAAGTTAAGATAGCAAATAGTTGACTAACAATTTTAAAATAATAATAATAATAAATAAATAAACATCAAATCGTAAAATAATGCTAATATTAAAACTACAATAAACACAAATATTAGTTGACTTTTAGAACTACATTAAACTAAAAAAAAAAAAAGGCTACATATAATAAACAGAAAACATAAAAGAGCTGGGAATTAAATAAAACAAGGCTAAGAAAAAAAATTTACCTGGTTCTGGGCGGCGAACCGGAACTACGAGTTTGAAGAAGACGACTCCACCTCCTCAACTCGAAAAACCACAAAAACACTTTAAAATTTTTGAACTATGGGAACCAAGAATTCTCAAAATTTTATGAGTATTCTTTTGTTTTCCCCTCCAAATCCTCTCTTAAAATAGTGAATGAAGTGGGCTTATATAGAAACCCAAAAATCCTCAAAAAGGATGAAATACCGATGTGGGACTATTGCAAAATTGAAAATTGTTTGAGAGACAATGTGGGAAAGGCAGATTTTTTTTTTTTTTTTTTTATTTGACTCAAAATGTATGAATTTCAAAATCATCGGACCAAAATTTGCTATTAAATAAATAAAGCTTCAAAATCACGAATTTTTAAAATGTTAGGCCAAAATTGGGTGTCAACAGCTGTCCCTTTCGTTGTGTATGATTGATGAAAGAAATCGTGGACAGCGAAAATTGACAAACCCAATTTTGACCGAACACATGACCTTCGTAGAGAAGTGCGGTTGCATGTGGTGGAAGTCAATCCCAGACCTGTCTCCAAAAAATTATATGATGTGTTGCATCCTTGTTGAAGTAGTTTGCACCTGTTTTTTTTTTCTCTTTTTTTTTTCTCTTTTTTTTTGATTTTTTTATTATTTTTTTTTTGATTTTTTTTGATTGATTTTTTTTTGATTTTTTTTTTAAGAAATTCATCCTTTCGAATGCTCTCGACAACGACTGGATAAAACTCGTCAGCTTAAAGATGCAATTTAAATGAGAGACAGTGTCTTTCACCGTATCGACACTTAATTTCTCTCCTCGACATTTAACGTCAGTTGACGTTGAGGGATAAATATTTCATTTGAGATGCACGATCCCTTTTCTGGCAGTGCATGATTGCTTGCGGGGTATGAATATCTTCCCGCGATTCACAAATTTTGCGAGGGATGAAATCTTCTCGCGATGTATAAACTTTTGCGAGGGATGGGATCTTCTCGCAATGCATAAAATTTTGCGAGGGATGAAATCTTCTCGCGATGCATAAATTCCGCAAGGTATGAAATCTTCTTGCGATATGTAAACTTTTGCGAGGAATTGAATCTCCTCGCGATGCATAAAATTTTGCGAGGGATGAAATCTTCTCGCGATGCATAAATTCCGCAAGGTATGAAATCTTCTTGCGATATGTAAACTTTTGCGAGGAATTGAATCTTCCCGCGATGCATAAAACTTTGCGAGGGATGAAATCTTCTCGCGATGCATGGATTCCGCAAGGTGTGAAATCTTCTTGCGATATGTAAACTTTTGCGAGGAAGTGAATCTTCTCGCGATGCATGAATATTAACTCGCAATGCATGAATATTAACTAGTGATGCATGAATTAACTCGCGATGCATGAATCGACTCTCGATGCATGAATTGACTCTCGATGTATGAATATTAACTAGTGATGCATGAATTGACTCTCGATGCATGAATATTAACTCTCGATGCATGAATTAACTAGTGATGCATGAATTTTCTGCGAGGTATGGAATCTTCTCGCGATGCATGGAATTTTCTGCGAGGTGTGAAATCTTCTCGCGATGCATGAATTTTCTGCGAGATATGAAATCTTCTCGCGATGCATGAATTTTCTGCGAGGTATGGAACCTTCTCGTAATGCATGAATTTTCTACGATGTATGAAATCTTCTCGCTATGCATGAATTAACTCTCGACGCATGAATTAACTAGTGATGCATGAATTAACTCGCGATGCATATTTTGACTCTCGATGCATGAATATTAACTCTCGATGCATGAATATGAACTAGCAATGCATGAATATGAACTCTCGATGCATGAATATTAACTCGCAATGCATGAATATGAACTAGCAATGCATGAATATGAACTCTCGATGCATGAATATTAACTCGCAATGCATGAATATGAACTAGCAATGCATGCATATGAACTCTCGATGCATGCATATTAACTCTCGATGCATGAATTTTCTGCGAGGTCTGAAATCTTCTCGCAATGCATGAATTTTCTCTCGATGCATGATTTAATTCCATATGTAACGAGGTGGATAACTCGATAATAGTCCAACTGTAACGAGGTGGATGGCTCGATAATATTCCAACTGTGACGAGGTGGATGCTCGATAATATTCCAACTGTGACGAGGTGGATGCTCGATAATATTCCAACTGTAACGAGGTGGATGCTCGATAATAGTCTAACTGTAACAAGGTGGATGCTCGAAAATATTCCAACTGTAACGAGGTGGATGCTCGATAATATTTCAACTGTAACGAGGTGGATGCTCGAAAATAGTCCAACTTCAAATGAATTTTTGAGATCCTCTCAAAAATTCTGTCCCAGTTTCCATTATGAAGAGAAATGGAAATCTTACTGGGTATATGCCCGAGCCGTTGTGGCGCCTACGTATCCCATTGGAGCAGGAATCAGGTCAAACGTAGTTCCCCTCTTGTGGATGATGAGTGCTGCAAAGAATCTGAAAGATTATCAGTAGAAAATGCACAATATGAACAATGATGGAATATGCAAATGATATCTTTTGCTATATTCAAAGCCTAAAACAAGACATATCACATTTTGGGGATGGACAATCCAATGAAGTAAAATAGGCGTCTCACATATATAAGATTAACTTAACAACACCTTTTATAATGAACAACTCAAAAGACAATTTTTTTTTAATTTTTTTTTCAAAAATAAAAATGCGATGAGATAGTCAAATATTCACCACGATTGGTACCAACAGTTAAGATTGCAGGTAAATCTCTCATTTTTTTTAAAGATTGAATTAAGGTAATTCCCACAGCTTCAAGTGGTTCCTCAAATATACTTAAGGATCAACAAGATCCGTTCATCTTGTTTCAAACAAAGATTTTGAATTGTATCAATCCTCATGTTTCAAGTGCCCTCACGACAAAGGCTAGTCCTATTTCACACATATTTGAAACATTTGATTATAGGACATTTTTCAAAGTGCACTCACACTCACAAGAATGTTCAATGTACACAACTGTGATACCATATGCTTGACCCTTATGTAAATCTCCACTAATGTGAGAACATTCGGAATGAGATCATGTAGGGCTTGTCATTGGCTTGTAACGTAGGCTTAGGGATGGGTAGGATATTTATTTGAGGTAAAAGTGACTGAATTCCTCCTTGAGCGTCACACAAAAATTGTGCTCTTAATGATTGGTACGCCTTTGGCGTTAGATCCTCTTCATTGTTCTCCCACCTTTCAAATTCTTTTGAATTCTCATTTTGAACGCATTCCCTTTTTTTTCTTTTTTTTTCTTTTTTCATTTCTCATTTTTTGAGCTTTTCTCTTCTTCTTTTTTTCTTCTTTTGATTCCTTATTCGTTGGAGCTTTTCTTTATTCCCTTCTTTATTATAATAATCTTTCCTTTTTTTGTCGGAGTATTTTCCTTCCCACCTTTCACTGATCTTGTAAAGGAATTTTTTTACCTTTCTTTATTTCTTCCACTTTTTTTTTCTCTCTTTTTCTCTAGAGTCTTTGCTTCCTTGATTTTGGGAGACTCAATGTCTTTGCTTTTTGAAATTTCAAACATGGATCTACTCTTATGATTTGCACATTCTTGGTGCACTCAAGAAGGTCGGGCCAAGAGAGGATAGTGCTCGTAAGCACTCAAAAGGGTAGTGGTTAAGATGTGGTTGTCCAAATGAAGGTTTCAGGCTCAAAATGGGAAAACTAGGGATTAATGTAATTTGGTAGGCTTTGAAAGGCACAATCGGGTCAAAAAAGGCCTACAATCCTTTCTCAAACCAAACATTACTCATGATTTCGCCTCGAAAAACATTCAGGTCAAGTTCTAGATCAACAGTGTAACACCATTGAACTTTGATCAAAATCTCACCACACAATGCACATGAAACATAAGGTTAGTTTTATTCTTATCTTGATTGCATGCAAGAGAATTTTCAAGCATCACAAAAGTACAGATAAGAGGTACCACGAGAATCTGTAGTTTACCGCAAAGTCAGCCTTTTCAATCATATCGAATATATTTACATGCTCTTAACTACATAGATCCCAACCGAGCTGAAGACATGACTCTCCCAGTATAATTTTTTTTTTTTTAAAGAATGATTACCGAACCCGAGAAGGGCTGCCTACGTATCTCATTAACATGAGAATCAGGTGTGCGTAGTTCATGCATATATGACTTGGAAAATATGCGCAAACTGTTTTTTTTTTTTAAAGATAATACCGAACCCAAGAAGGGTTGCCTATGTATCTCACCGAAATGAGAATCAGGTACGCGTAGTTCGACCGATATGACTTGAAAAATATGCACAAATTATTTTATAAATCTTTTTTTTTTTGGATAAGATAATACCGAACCCAAGAAGGGTTGCCTACGTATCTCATTAAAAGGAGAATCAGGTACGCGTAGTTCGACCGATATGACTTGAAAAATATGCACAAATTATTTTATAAATCTTTTTTTTTTGGATAAGATAATACCGAACCCAAGAAGGGTTGCCTACGTATCTCATTAAAAGGAGAATCAGGTACGCGTAGTTCGACCGATATGACTTGAAAAATATGCACAAATTATTTTATAAATCTTTTTTTTTTGGATAAGATAATACCGAACCCAAGAAGGGTTGCCTACGTATCTCATTAAAAGGAGAATCAGGTACGCGTAGTTCGACCGATATGACTTGAAAAATATGCACAAATTATTTTATAAATCTTTTTTTTTTGGATAAGATAATACCGAACCCAAGAAGGGTTGCCTACGTATCTCATTAAAAGGAGAATCAGGTACGCGTAGTTCGACCGATATGACTTGAAAAATATGCACAAATTATTTTATAAATCTTTTTTTTTTGGATAAGATAATACCGAACCCAAGAAGGGTTGCCTACGTATCTCATTAAAAGGAGAATCAGGTACGCGTAGTTCGACCGATATGACTTGAAAAATATGCACAAATTATTTTATAAATCTTTTTTTTTTGGATAAGATAATACCGAACCCAAGAAGGGTTGCCTACGTATCTCATTAAAAGGAGAATCAGGTACGCGTAGTTCGACCGATATGACTTGAAAAATATGCACAAATTATTTTATAAATCTTTTTTTTTTGGATAAGATAATACCGAACCCAAGAAGGGTTGCCTACGTATCTCATTAAAAGGAGAATCAGGTACGCGTAGTTCGACCGATATGACTTGAAAAATATGCACAAATTATTTTATAAATCTTTTTTTTTTGGATAAGATAATACCGAACCCAAGAAGGGTTGCCTACGTATCTCATTAAAAGGAGAATCAGGTACGCGTAGTTCGACCGATATGACTTGAAAAATATGCACAAATTATTTTATAAATCTTTTTTTTTTGGATAAGATAATACCGAACCCAAGAAGGGTTGCCTACGTATCTCATTAAAAGGAGAATCAGGTACGCGTAGTTCGACCGATATGACTTGAAAAATATGCACAAATTATTTTATAAATCTTTTTTTTTTGGATAAGATAATACCGAACCCAAGAAGGGTTGCCTACGTATCTCATTAAAAGGAGAATCAGGTACGCGTAGTTCGACCGATATGACTTGAAAAATATGCACAAATTATTTTATAAATCTTTTTTTTTTGGATAAGATAATACCGAACCCAAGAAGGGTTGCCTACGTATCTCATTAAAAGGAGAATCAGGTACGCGTAGTTCGACCGATATGACTTGAAAAATATGCACAAATTATTTTATAAATCTTTTTTTTTTGGATAAGATAATACCGAACCCAAGAAGGGTTGCCTACGTATCTCATTAAAAGGAGAATCAGGTACGCGTAGTTCGACCGATATGACTTGAAAAATATGCACAAATTATTTTATAAATCTTTTTTTTTTGGATAAGATAATACCGAACCCAAGAAGGGTTGCCTACGTATCTCATTAAAAGGAGAATCAGGTACGCGTAGTTCGACCGATATGACTTGAAAAATATGCACAAATTATTTTATAAATCTTTTTTTTTTGGATAAGATAATACCGAACCCAAGAAGGGTTGCCTACGTATCTCATTAAAAGGAGAATCAGGTACGCGTAGTTCGACCGATATGACTTGAAAAATATGCACAAATTATTTTATAAATCTTTTTTTTTTGGATAAGATAATACCGAACCCAAGAAGGGTTGCCTACGTATCTCATTAAAAGGAGAATCAGGTACGCGTAGTTCGACCGATATGACTTGAAAAATATGCACAAATTATTTTATAAATCTTTTTTTTTTGGATAAGATAATACCGAACCCAAGAAGGGTTGCCTACGTATCTCACCGAAATGAGAATCAGGTACGCGTAGTTCGGCCAGATATGACTTCGAAAATATGCACAAACTATTTTTTATTTTTTTTTAGAAGATAATACCGAACCCAAGAAGGGTTGCCTACGTATCTCATTAAAATGAGAATCAGGTACGCGTAGTTCGGCCAGATATGATTTGGAAAATATTACAAACTATCTTCTTTTTTTTTGGAGAAGATAATACCGAACCCAAGAAGGGTTGCCTACGTATCTCACCGAAATGAGAATCAGGTACGCGTAGTTCGGCAGATATGACCTGGAAAATATGCACAAACTATTTTATAATAATTTTTTTTTCCGTGCAGATATGACTTGGAAAATATGCGCAAACTATTTTTTGATTTTTTTTTGTTTTGGAAAAGATAATACCGAACCCAAGAAGGGTTGCCTACGTATCTCACCGAAATGAGAATCAGGTACGCGTAGTTCGGCCAGATATGACTGGGAAAGTATGCATAAACAATTTTTATAAAATCTTTTTTTTTTTGAGAAGATTATACCGAACCCAATAAGGGTTGCCTACGTATCTCATTAAAATGAGAATCAGGTACACGTAGTTCGGCCAGATAAGGCATATAATAATTTAAAATTTTAGACAACTCAAAGAAATTACTAGGTCTAGCGCCACTGAAATTTGTAGTCATGAAGTGCTTTTTTTTTTTTAACCAATATGTTTTATAGCCTCTTAATCGTCAATATTTATACTGTCTGTTGAACGTAACCTACGAATTTGTACAGTAATGATTTGTTGTACTCTTTTTGGATGTTTTCTTCGATCCTTGTCTTTCCCAATTTTCACGAGATCCAGACATTGTTATGACCATCCCCGATGGATGTCGGGGACGGTATCCCTACAAAAATATGAGAAATATGTGAGAGCAGGACCATCATGCAAATAATAATAAAAATAAGTGGATGCGACCTCATAGTCAAATACTCCCCTGATTTCGTTTTGACTTCATATAATTGAGAAATGCAAGGACTCTAATTTCGCTAATCCTCTTGTCTCTTGCAACTTTTGACAAATAATGATTTCTGAATTCGGACATAAATCAACATTTCGCTTTGAAGAAGAATAACTCAAAAATGTAAAAGTGTTAGTTCCTGTACATAATGGATAATGCAAAATATCACAAAAATAATGAATAAAACACATAAATACTGTTTTAATTAAAGATAAACTGAAATATATCACATAGCATACAAACAATTATTGCGCGTCCTATACAAATATGTGACCCTTTTATGCCTAGGGTAGGCCTATCGATTTGAAGGATGTATACGTCATTTGAAATATTTCATTGTCCCCCAAAACACTTAGATTTATACAAATTTTATGAATAAAACCTAATGGAAATACATAATAGGGGAAATGTATACAAAATAATCAGTCCCACGCAGGGGTACAACCCTAAACTATGCCTCCATGAAAGATCCTTCTGCTTTCTTGATTTGTTGTCATCTTCGGGTGGCAATATCTTCGAATAGGCTAGTAGCTGGTGAAGCTCTTTCTTTAACCTAATCAAACTATAATCTAATCCTTACACTGTGAGACAATGATTTTCTCAAACAACGTATACATCCTTCAAATTTAAAAACATAAGTATGAACGTCCATTTAGGCCGTGGACCGTTTTGGACTCAGGGTGGTCTTCTAATGGGCCCAACACGCCTTGGGTGTTGAGTCATCTTAGGCCGATGCTTAAATTCGGATTTGGTTTTGCTCTATCCTAGGGTGACTAGAATTGGTTTAGAAATGACGGTTACCCGAGCCGGACAGACAACGGGGTGAAGCTAATAAACGACGTTGGATGACCGCAAGCCAACTATTCGTTTATTACTTCCAAAGATTAGACTTGTGTTTTTCTGAAGGAAGCCGTGGTAAGCCACGTAACTTCCTTTGTCCTAATGCAAACTATTTGTCATTTGACGGGATTATGCCATGAAATGCAATAAAAATATATACACAATAAAATAAATAATGAATAAATACAATAAACAAATATAAGCGAAATATAAAAATACAAGGTATAACATAACAATAGAACAAAAATTTCCTCAATTTGAAAAAAAAATTAATTTCATATTGGTTAAAACCTCTAAACTCCCCAGCAGAGTCGCCATTCTGTTTACATCCCTACTCTGTCGAAATAGGGCGAAACGTCGCGGCTACTCGAAAATAATTAATTGATTCAATTTTAACAAGGTTTTAAAAATAAACGAGTTTTAAAAAGAGTCGCCACCTAATTTTTAGGAAAACTAGGAAACCAATTATTAATCTACGAAACCAAATTGATTCTAGGTAAGGGGTTCAAGTTATTCCGAAGGGAAGGGGTTAGGCACCCTTCAGATCCACAAATGTGGTTCCCGACTGAATTCATTTTTTTCAAATTGAGGAAGAATATAAAATAATATACAGATATAATAAACATGCAATAAACACAATAAAATAATAATCATCGGCCTAAAGTTTGCCTAACGTCAATATTCACAAAATAATGAAATAAAAGTATAATTCGAGCTTTTTTCGAATGGTTTCAAGGAAGCAAGTTTTGGGTACCTGTAAAGACACTTAGTAAAAGAGTTAGTGTCAAATAAATAAAAATGAATAACTCAAATAATAACTAAAAAATAAAAATCCGTCTTATTAACATGGTAGGCCTTGGAAATCGACGGTAATTTCTTCATCGGCCAATTCCAACAGCTAAAATTATATATAAACTTAAATTAGATTTTCCGTCTTTTAATATTGGGGAGGCCTCCAAAACCAACGAAGAATTTTTTTCATTGGCCAAATTTAACAATAAAAAATTGACTTTAATTAAATTTCCGTCTTTCAAAATGGAAAGGCCTCTAAACCCGACGGATAGATTTTTCATCGGCCCTTTTAACAAATATATTTAATATAACTTGAACATGAACAAAACATAACAAACTTATCCCAAGAAAATATGGAAAATAACAACCAAGCTAAAACAACATAATTAGAAATGAAAACAACAATAACGTAATATATAAAAATAAAAATAACACTAAAATAGAACAATAACAAAACCCTGAAAAGTTAAGATAGCAAATAGTTGACTAACAATTTTAAAATAATAATAATAATAAATAAATAAACATCAAATCGTAAAATAATGCTAATATTAAAACTACAATAAACACAAATATTAATTGACTTTTAGAACTACATTAAATTAAAAACAAAAAACAAAAAACAAAACAAGCTACATATAGTAAACAGAAAACATAAAAGAGCTGGGAATTAAATAAAACAAGGCTAAAAAAAATTTACCTGGTTCTGGGCGGCGAACCGGAACTACGAGTTTGAAGGAGACGACTCCACCTCCTCAACTCGAAAAACCATAAAAACACTTTAAAATTTTTGAACTATGGGAACCAAGAATTCTCAAAATTTTATGAGTATTCTTTTGTTTTCCCCTCCAAATCCTCCTTTAAAATATTGAATGAAGTGGGTTTATATAGAAACCCAAAAATCCTCAAAAAGGATAAAATACCGATGTGGGACTATTGCAAAATTGAAAATTGTTTGAGAGACAATGTGGGAAAGGCAGTTTTTTTTTTTTTTGTATTTGACTCAAAATGTATGAATTTTAAAAATCATCGGACCAAAATTTGCTATTAAATAAATAAAGCTCCAAAATCACGAATTTTTAAAATGTTAGGCCAAAATTGGGTGTCAACACCACAAATAGTTATGTTATTAAATGCATAAAAAACTTATGTCGAGTGTGACAAAAGTTCAATTGTACAATCAACATGAAAGGGATACCCAAATTATGTCATACAACATAACTTAATTCCAACAAAAGTAAAAGTTTAATTTCATAACTCACAAATTATTATGCAGTAAATGACATAACTTAATTCATACCGGAATTATGTGAGCGAAGAAAATTTTTCTCTAAACTAATTACCATGAACGGATTAAGTTAGATTTAAATTACGAATAGGAACTGAGCTAAGTTGGAGATTAATTTTAAAATGGGTGATAGTTATACGTATCAAACATATTTAGCCTTACTAAGAGCATGTTTAGCGTTGATGTTGGGAGGTCTAAAGTTTTGTTTTGTTTTTTGTTTTTTTAGAAATATAGTGTTTCGTAAATTTTTAAAAACTGCTTTTATATAAAAGCACAAACAAATTTTTTATTGTTGAAAAGAAGCTAAAAAATTCTGTTTTTTTTTAAAAAGCAGAAACAAAAATAGAAAATTAATATTTTTATGACTAAAATAACCCTGACGTATATATGTAAGTTCGGTTGATTTCTATTCAAGAATTTAATTTTAAATATTATAAATTTTTTTAATATTTTATATTATTATTTATATATTGTACTGTATATGTATATATTACTTTATGTATGATTGTACAAAGTTTGAACTAAAAGTAGTAACGATATTTTTGTATGATTAAAAAAGAAAAAAATTAACAACTAACGATTTAGCCCCTCCCAAAAAAAGTAACAAATAACAATTTTTTCTATTCTTTGTTTTAGAATTATTATATTTAAATTTGATTTTAAAAAAAAATTAGAGTAATATAACAAAAAGAAAAGAAGATAATAAGTAAGATTGAGTCCATAAAAATAGGTAACAAATAACATAAAGATTCTGCTTTATCAATATTTTTCAAGAATATTATCTGTGTATAATATTGTCTGAAAATTTGAATATATACATTTTAAATAATTAAATTAAAGATGCGATTAAAGTTTCAGTATTAGAATAATAATATTAATAGCATACTGATATTTGTCCGTAATTTAACTCTTAAAAATATTTTTAAAAAAAAATTAATGAAAACACAAATTACATATTAAAACACTTTGTAAATAGATTTACCAAAATCACAATTATTTTTTTTTTTTGCAAAGCCGTTTTTCTGAAAAACTATTTTAAAAAAAAGGCAACTTTCACATATAGCAAACAAAAAATTCATATTTGTATGCTATAGCAAACTTTGCATAATTGCGCTCCATAGCAAAAATAAAACTGTATAATTCGCTATCAATATACAAGTGTATAATTCGCTGGCCTATTTCGCTGCAATTGTAAAATTCGCTATCCTATTTCACTGCAATTGTATAATGCACAATTGTATAATTCACTGTCTATTTCGCTGCAATATTAAGTGTATAGCAAGAAGATATATGTTCTTCTCTCGCTTTATAGAAAAACAGAAACACAATATATACACTTCTGTTGTATAAAGCTAGAGAAAATTGTATTTCACTGCAATTGTATAGTTTGCAATTGTATAATTCGTTGACCTTTTTCTCTACAATATTTGAAGTAAAATGTTTGTAAATTGTATAATTAAGTGTATAACACGAAGATATATATTTTTGCATATGTATATACAATTTTCTCTCGCTTTATACAAAACAGAAACAGAATTATACACTTCTGTGTATAAAGCGAGAGAGGCGAGCGAGAATGGAGAGTGGCGAGCGAGATTTTTGGGAGAGAGACGTTGGCAAATTTTAGCTAACGTTTGCTATGGAGCACAATTAAATTAAACCCTAGCCATTCCATTTATTTTAGATTATTAGTTTGCTATTATATACAATTTTCCTTTTTAAAAAAGCGCTTGTAACCCATGAAATTTTAGTCAGAGTCATGCATATTGATGTTTGGGCAACATTCGACACTCCAAATAGAATATAATCTTTCCATCAACTTTGTTTTCAATTCTTTCAAATCTCTAAAAAAAATGTGGGTTATGCAACTATTAATTTTTGCATCAAGAAGATAATCAAGACTATATATAAAACTAATGTAATAAATGTAGTATTTTATTATATATAGAGTAAACATTGAATTAACTCTATAATAACTAATTTGATCCAACTTTTTAAATTTTAACCATTAATTGGTTCAAGGATTTTGTTATTTTTTCAAATAGTAAAAAAAAAAGTTAAAAATATAATAAAATAAATTGTGTATTTAAGTACTAAAAAGAAATTGAACAGATTATGAAAATATAGGCTTAGCTTTATCAATTCTAACATAATACGCTAGAAGTCAATGTATGAAAGATTGTGCTTTGACATTTTCGAGCCAAATACGTTTGCTAGAAGTTCCTTGAAATCAATTTTGACATAAATTTTAACATTGAATAATATATATATAATTACAAAAAAGAGTAGGATAAAAATACTTGTTCAACCTAGCCCAACTCTTCCAACATGTTATACCAGATATGAGCAAAAACACAAGATTACAATGGGGGGAAAATGAACCAATATATCCTACATTATTAATTTTTTTGTTTAATTTAGGGTATCGTTAGATTATTAATATAGTAGGTAAATCAAGACCTATATATATATTCTAATCGTAGCCACGCCCAATGCAATTTTAGTTTGCAGGTATTCTTTACAAGGAGGTAGAGGAGCAAACTCTTTGCGACCTGCAAAGTTCCTTTGAGAAACTTGGCTTGTTATTTGAGTAGTACGAGCATTGGTTCCTAGGTTTGGAGTTGGTGGAGGAACAGGACGCCATTGTAAAGAAGGTAACAAAAGATATTTGCCTCTCTTCAAAAAATCCACTTCTTTTTTATTGTTATCGTTAAGAATTCGAGCAGATGTGATGCTTATTAGGAATATAAGAATTAGCATAAGTATTATTTTGCTGCATGCAAAAGGAGCTGGAATAATAGTATTGCTAATTTGAGATTTCATGTTTGTTATTGATGGAATGAGAACACTATATGAAGGATATATATCTTTTATTTAAGAGAGATTATGGTAATTAATATGATTTATGAAAAGAACGTACGAGTGCTATTTAAACTCATGCAATAACGTGTTAGTAAGACCCTAGCTCGTACATTTTCGTTTTAAGTTTATGCAAGAGTTTTGACTGTTGACTATTTTGAATTGAATGAGTCACATACAAGACGTGGTATTACAACAAAATGATATTATTATTATTATTATTATTATTATTATTATCTCTAATATTATAAGGTTAGAATTGAAATTAAAGATGTTAAAATGACGCTAATCATTCAAACAAATGTCGATATTGTTGGGTATTGGTTAGTTTTGCCCTTAAATATGATGCTATTTGATTTTTTTTTCCTTCAGCATTTTAATCAAATATAAACAAATGGCCGGAAATTTTCCTCCCACCGAAAAAATAAACAATTCTTTCGGTTGATATAAGTTTATATTTTCGTATCATATAATATAGGAAACCACAAGCAGTGTCATATGTCTAAAACATGACAAGTTATGTTGTACTGTATAATTTAATTCTTATAAAACTTATATCGAGAGAGACAAAAGTTTAATTTTAGATTCCACAAATATTAATATATCGTAAAATGCATGATAAAATATCTCGTGTTGCATAACTTAATTAATTCCTACAAAATTTATGCCGAGTGAGGTAAAAGTTTAGTTTCAGAATATCCACAAATTATACCGTAAATGACATAAGAAGGAAATTATATCATATTTGCATAACTTGGATTATTTCTACTTGAACTAGACAAAAATTAAGTTTCATAACCCACAAGTCTTTGTAGAGTGAAAAGTATAACTTAATTCCTATAAAATTTATGAGAGCGGAGGAAAAAGTTCTCTAAATTTATGCGGAGAGAATTAGGTTTTGCACAAATACTACATAGCTTATGCCACATAAGTTAATAATTAGTTCCTACAAAATTCATGTTGAACAACGCAAAAATTCATTAAATCCATGTCAAGCGAATTAAGCCACAAATTTTTAGTAAATGAACAGCAGGGACAAAACTTATTAAATACCATCATATTTTAGGGCAAAAATTAATTAAAACCACCGCTAAATAGGGCCAATTCTGCAAAAACTTATTGCTAAATGGAAGTGTTAGTTTAGGCTAAAATGGGCTAAAAATTGAGTCAGTTCATGAGCCGTCCAATTTAACCCAAACTTATTTAGGATTGAAGTCCACCTAGATATAAACCTCAATTTTGATGGGCTGAAGTGAGTTGGACTTAAATAGGTTGAGTTGATAAATGAAAGAATTAATAAGGAAAAAAGATAAAATTCTCACATTTAAGTTCTCTTATTACCATTATCCCGTATTAGTTTTACAAATCCCCAAAATCCCTCATTTTCATGCATCAAATTAATGTATCAGCGCGTCAAATTAATGTATCTCGCGCATCAGATTGATGTATCTCGCGCATCTGATCAATGTATCTCGTGCATCAGATTAGTATACCATGTATAAAATGTACATCAGATTAGTGTATCATGTATAAAATGTAATGTATCTTGCTAAACGATTAATGTATCTCACGCATCAAATAAATGATCAGCGGTTATATTATTGTATCAGTTTGAGGGATTTCTGTAATTATAAACTTATAGGGGACAAATGGTAATTTTGTTGTAAAAGTATGTTATATATGTCCTTTGCCCCATTAATAAAGAGTGTTAGCATTAGTTAAGTGTCATTAGAACCAATGTCGCTAAAGGCTTTAGGAATATATACAAAGAATGTCAATTGCCGCTAAAAATATACACTTAGCAGCAATTAATTCTTAATTGCCGTAAATGATCATTTTTGTTGTAGTGTATGTAGTGTGATTTACATGCATCTGAGATACATAATTATCTCCTCCCCATCTTACTCGTCTCTCTCTATCTCAGTATATCAGGTAGGAAAAATATGTGTATCATCCTCAATATATGATAGAAAATTCTTAATTTATTGTAAGATACGTAATTATTTGAATATATATATATATAAATTAATTTTTCCATCAATGATCAGTCTAAACTTTAACAATATATTATGATTTTATGAGCTAATTTTATCACATTTTGATATATACACCTGGAAAGCAGGTATGAAAGATTGTGCTTTGACAAATTCGTGTCAAATACGTTTGCTAGCAATTCCTTGAAATCAATTTTGACATAAATTTCAACCTTGAAGACTACATAATTATAAATAAAAAAAAAAAGGTAGAATCAATATACTTCTATCCCCAAGTCAACCTAGCCCAACTCTTCCAACATGTAATGCCAGATATGAGCAAAAACACAAGATTACAAAGGGAACAAATAAAAATAATTTTGTCAAACAAATTAATCTTTCCCTAAAAGAATGAACCAATTATATTATTATTATCAAAACACATTTAAAAGTATATTAATATCTTTATTTAATTAAAGGTATCATTAGATTGTTAATATAATAGATAAGCCAAGGACTTATATATCTTCAATCCGTAGCCACACCAAATGCAATTTTAGTTTGTGAGTACTCATTATAAGGAGGAGGAGGAGGATGAGCAAACTCTTTGCGACCTACAAAGTTCCTTTGAGTCACTTGGCTTGTTATTTGATTAGGAACATTAGTGCCTGGATTTGGAGTTGGTGAACGAACAGGACGCCATTGTAGAGATTGTAACAAAAGATATTTGCCTCCCTTTGAAAAATTTTCTTCTTTTTCATTATTGTCGTTAAGAATTCGAGCAGCCTCATTTGATGTGATGCTAATTAGGACTATAACAAGTAGCATTAGTATTATGCTGCTGCAATATGTTTGAGATTTCATGTTTGGTTTTTATGTAATGAGATTATGAGAATAGTATATGAAGGATATGTTTTGTTTAAGAGAGATTATGGTAATTAATATGGTTATGAAGAGAACATATTATCATTGCTATTTAAACTCATGCAATAACGTGTTAGTAAGACCCATCATGATACTTTTTCTTTTCAAGTTTATGCAAGAATTTTGACTATTGACTACTTGGGTTAATTCACTATGAATTTTTGAATTGAATGAGTCACATAGAAGACAAGGGTGTTAACAACAAAAAATTAAATTGATATCGTCTTAATTTTGAGAAAGAAAGACTTAGGTATTTACCAAACTAATTGATGGTATAATTACTTTAATCACTAACAAGATAATTAATATGAGCCTCGAATGAGTCAGGTTGAGTTGAAATTGAAGAAGTTAAAATAAACTGCACAATTTTCCCTTTTTTGGAGGGATGGGGGGTGGGGTGGAGAGTAACTTTAATTTTTATCCCTTTGACAATAAAATAACAAATAGTTCTTTTTCTCGACTAAGCTTATATTTTCATATCATGATATATTGTAAGTTATGGTTTATACGTATAAGAGAAAATAAATAATGTATGCTACATATCCTTATTCATAAATAACTTATATCGAGAGAGATAAAAGTTCAATCTCAAAATTCACAGATACTTACATCATAAAAACACATAACAAAATATCTCATACTGCATAACTTAATTTCTTTAACTTATGTCAAGACAAAAGTTTAGTTGCAAAACCATAAGTAATACAATAAAGACATAATATATAAGTTATGTCATACTACAAAGTGTAATTTAGGTAGACCTTGTGTCGAACGAGGCAAAACTTCAATTTCGTGATTCACAAGACGTTATGTAGTAAAAGACTAATATAATTCTTACAAAACTTATGAGAGCGAGGATAAAAGTTTTCTAAACTTATGCTAAGTGGATTAAGTCCAAAATCCGTTTAAATTGCGATTAGAATAATGGGCTAGGTTGGAGATTATTTTTAAGGAGAAACTACCTAATTACACAAACATGTATATCATAGTTACTAATTTTTCCTATAGTTTGAAATAATAATATTTTACCTTCACTAATTAAACTTACATAAATATACTATAACAAAAAGTATTTACCATTTATAGCAATAACATTTTTTTTCTTGATCACTTTTAATTCATCTATAATACAAGTTTAATACATATTACAAAGAATAATTTCTTATACACATACAATACAAGTTTTAATGATGAATAATACAATTATCACATATCTTAATACACTTATAATACAATGTGTCAAATTTTTAGGGGTAACAATTATATTTCATATATATTGCATACATAATTTACTTTTAATAGACATTGCAGATTTAACGTAGTATTGCTACAAATGATAATAAATAAAAAGTATGACTAAAATCATTAATTATTTATTAAAATGTACTGATTCATGTAATTTTTAATTATTTATTAAAATGTACTGATTCATGTTATTTTTCCATTACACACCATATTTCAAGTTAGATACACCTAGATACATGTTTTTTGCTACAAGATACACTGAAATAGAGATAGAGGCGAGACAGAATAGGAGGAAGACGATCGAGATTTGTCTGTGTATATATCCCAGATACATGTATCTGTTATAATCCACATGTATCTAGAATACCACATGCACGAACGAGATACGAAAGTGACAAGCGAGATTTCTATGTATCTCAAACAATATACATGCGAATCCACTTGGATACACTATTTCTAGAAGTTCATCCTGATGATCATTTGGTTGAAATTGATAATTTATCGGAAGAAGTTTATGTTTCATGAAGAGACTCAACTATAAAGAGAATGGAAGAGCAAGATCTTATCAAAAAGCTTTTCAACTTCTGAGAGTTATTCCACACTTCTTTTTATTTAGTTATTAAAGAATCTGATTCCATAGTACACATAAAGACTACATAAAATAACAAAAATTCAATCACTAAAGCTTTAGAGTAACATGTTATAATTTAATCAAAACAAACCTAGATATGAGCCCAACTCTTCTGACATGTAATGCCAGATATGAGCAAAAACACAAGATTACAATGGGAACAAAAATACAATTTTTTTGTCAAACAAATTAATCTTTCCCAAAAAGAATGAACCAATATAATATTTATATACTAGATTATTACTATCGATACATTTAAGAGTTTATTTATTTTATTTGCTTAATTTAAGGTATCGTTGAATTGTTCATATAATAGGTAATTCAAGACTCACTAAAAAAAATCTCTAATTGCCAATAGATTTTACTAACAACTTAAGTTGGTTAGTATTCTACTAATAAATTACCAACATATTTCTAACCTAATAATATTTTAAAACTTAACAACGAAATTTTATTACCAACATAAATTTTACTAACTAAGTATTTTAATAGGTAAATACGATGGGAAAAAATGGCGCCAAATTCAGCAACCTTCTATCAATGGATTACCAACAGAAATATTACTAACGCACACCTTTTGTTGGTAATATTACCAACGAAGTATATATTGATTGGTAAATATGACAAAAAATTGTTTATATAATTTATTAACATATTACCAATGAATTACTAATCAAATATTAATCAACGAAAAGATTGTGTAGCTAAATTTACCAACCAAATATAAATATGTTGGTAAATTAGTAACGAAATATAATTTGTTGGTAAACTTGCCAACCAATATCAAATTAGTTGAAAATTTTGCCGATGAATAAAGATTGTAGTTAGTAACTTACTAACATCATTAAATAGTTGGTAATATACCAACCAATCACTAATCCACTGGTAAAAAATTTACCAACATACTAATTATTAGTTCGTAACATTACATATGAATGTTTAGTTGAATAGTAACTATATTGCCAACTCTGATAAAATTTGTTGGTAAATTATTACTTACTAACTTATATTATAATAGTTGGTAAATTACCAATTGAAGTTAATTTTTTTGATAAATCAACGTCTAGTGTTGAGGCTTTCATATTTAATTTGTGACATTAGGCGTTTTAACTTTTAAATTTTAACCAAAACTTGACTTTGTTGAATATTTTTGGTAAACGTTCTCAGATTAGAACTCCGTCGGTGTCATTAGCTTCGAAAGGTCATTTTTTATCTCATGGGAAGGTTGATTCATGTTTTGAGGCTTTCATTTTTGTTTGTGTCGTTATGTGTTTTAAATTTTATGTTTAGGCCGAAATTTGACTTTGGTCAATATTTTTGTAAACGTGCTCAGATGAGAATTTCGTTAGCGTAATTAACTCGAAAGGTTATTTTTTATCTAGTAGGATGGTTGGTTTGAGTTTTAAGGTTTTCATTTTTACAGTGTGCTATTAGGTGTTTAACATATAAATTTTAGCAAAAATTTAACTTTGGTCAATATATTTGATAACGTACCCAAATAAGACAGTTAGATGCAAAAAATCATTTTGATGTAATAAAATAAAGGGTTCGCATTTTGAGGCTTCCATTTTTAGTTGATGTCGTCAGGCATTTTAGCTTTTAAGTTTTGACCAAAATTTCACTTTAGTCAATATTTTTGGTAATCGTGCTCGAATTGAAATTTTGTCACCGCAGTTAGCATATAAGTTCAGTTTTCATCTCATAGATGGTTGGTTCGGGATTTGAGACTTATTTTCAGTTTGTGTATTTAAGCGTTTTAACTTTTAACTTTTGGCTAAAATTTGAATTAGGTCAATTTTTTCGGAAAACATGCTCAAATTTGAATTTCGTCAGTGCGGTTAGCAAAGGAAGGTCATTTTTTGCTTTATAGGATGGCTGGTTAGGATTTTGAGATTTTGATATTCAATTTGTACCATTAGGCGATTTAGCTTTTAACTTTTGACAAAAACTTGATTTTAAATATGCTCTGATGAAAATGTTGTTAGTTCAATTAGCTTCGAAAGGTCATTTTTATACCTAACAAGATGGTTGTTTCAGATTTTGAGACTTTCATTTTCAGTTTGCGTTGTTAGGCGTTTTAACTTCTGGCCAAAATTTATACTTGGTCAATATTTTTTGTAAACGTGTTCAAATTAAATTTTTTGATATAATGATATGCGTTATATTGAGATTAATTTAACTTGTTATCATAGATTTTGCATTGAAAAAAAAAGTCAACCAGCGTTGGGCCCACAAGATAGTGCCACGTAGGTAAAAAAGGGGTAGAAAATTATTAATAAAATAAGTTCAGGGGAATAATAGGACCTTAGTATAGTATAAGTGTGTCTCAGAGATTACGGGAATAGGTTGAGGGGTACTTGTGCATTATCCCTTAAATTTATTACAAACAAGGGTTGTGGTGTAGTGATAAGTACTCCGGCATCTTTAACCAAGAGGTTTTAGGTTCGATTCTCGTTGGCTACATAATCATCTTTGTTAGGGAGTGCTTTACCACCCAATGTGGGACTTTCTGGTGTGAATTTAGATTTAGTCGGGCTCCAATGTGTGTACCGAACACCGGATGGAAATCCAAATAAAATTAAAAAAAGTATTTAAAATTTATTGGCAAATTACCAACACAAATTTTTTGTTACTAAAATTACCAACCAATTACCAATGTATGAATCGAAAAATGAAGAAAAAAATTTACTAACTCCTTTTCAGTTTGTTAATAAAGATACTAACAATATACTAACCAAAAATTAGTTGGTAAATTTACCAACGAAAATTTCAGGGTCATATTTCAAAATTTTGTAACAACATCTTTGGGTGTTTACCAAAAGATTTTTGGTTAGTAAGTTTATCAACAAATTAAAATCAGTTGGTAATATTTACCGACGAGCTTTTTAGCAACGAATTAATATAAATTGACATTTGATTGGTAACTCAATTTGCCAATCAATTTTATCAATTTACCGACGAATTTTTTTGTTGATAATTGAGGATCCTTTTGTAGTGACTTATATATATANTGCAGTTTCAGTCTGTTGATATTCGAATAGCCTCATTTATGTGATGCTAATTAGGACTATAAAAAGTAGCATTTGAGATTTTATATTTGATTTTTATGAATATTGAGAGTACTATGAAATATATGTTTTGTTTCGAAGAGATTTTAATTTGGTTAGGAATAAAATATTGTTTTTTAAGGGGTAAACTCATGCAATAACGTGTTAATTAGTATACTAAGACCTCATCTTTTCCTTTTTAAGTTTATGCAAGAGTTTTGACTGTAAAATGTTTGAGTTTACTAAAAACTTTTGAATTGAATAAAGTCATATATACAGAAGACGAGAATATTACCATAAATAAAAAAGAAGGAAGAGAAAATGCTTTAAGTTATACAATAACTCAGTTGTATCGAATATTTATATCAAATCAATAAATACATAATACTATACGTTTATATACATATTTTTGTCATTTATTATGTGGCGAGTACGTATTAATATTATTACTTTAATCTTTAAGAGATATTGCTACTAAAAAACAGTTTATTTTTAGAGGCATTTTTTTTAAATCTATCTAAAATGTATTTGAAAAATAATAATTTGTGGATGACTAGTTCATTTGAAAAACATGTTTCACAAACAAATTGTGTTTGACTAATTTTTTTTTTAAAGTGCTTTCAAGAGTCAAATTACGAAAAAGCAAATGTTAACAAACTTTTTATATTAAAATTATTTTATAGACAGAAACTATTTTAAATATCTATTATAAAAGTTTTAATTAAATTCTTATTTTTATTAAATTAAAATGTACATATTCAAATTTTCAATCGATATTTATACTTTATTTTCGGGAGCTTAAATCTTTAATTATTTTTTTTTCTTTTTCTCTAATTCTGCAAAATAACACATAAAATAATAAATAAAATATAACAAAATATATAAGAGTAAAATTTAAAAAAATTCATATAAAAAAATCAATTAAATTTATGAGATATGTTAATTAATTAATAAGAGATATACTGGTAAATATTTATATATGAAAGGAATATTTTAATCTTGAAAAAAAATAATTTTTTGTTTATGCTCTTTTAGAAAGCAGAAATTTCTAGCTTCTTTTCAATGACAAAAAAAAAGTTTCGACTTTCACTAAAAAATATTTTTATTAATTTTCCAAACTCTTAATTTTTAAAAAAAAATTAAAATAAATATTGTTTACCTCAAACGAGAATGTAAAACAGAGTCTACCTCGAGAATATAACGTTCCCCTCATTTTTTCATTTAATTGTGGGGTTCCTCTTTCAGAACTCCTAAAAACATATGTTATGTACCAATTAAATATTTGGCAAAAGGAAATAATCAAGACTAGAAAATTAATTATAACAAGTGTGATAGTTTATTCTAAATACAATAAATATTAATCTCCATATATATGATTCCTCAAATATACTGCACAACATAGCTTATGGTAAGTAGATATATATACTATATGTACAATAATTACATATCCACCGGTATATAGGTCTTGTTGATTTATTGAGCAACTTTCACATATAGCAAATACAAAATTTATATTTGTATGTTATAGCAAAGTTGACATAATTGCGCTCCATAGCACACATAAATATGTATAATTCGCTATACATATACAAAGAAGTCAATTGTATATTTCGCTATACATATACAAAAGAAAACAGTTGTATACAAATCAATTGTATAATTTGTGTATGTATAAAATGAGAAAGAGAGAAAGACAAAAGAAAATTGGGCAGGGAAATATTTTTATTGTATAATTATAAGTGTATAGGACGAAGATATAAGTATTTGCAAGTGTATATACAATTTTCTCTCGCTTTATACAAACAGAAACACAATTTATACATTTCGTTTCTGTTTGTATAAGTGATAGAGGCGAGGGTGGCCAGCGAGAGGGGAGAGAGAGGAACGAAAATATATGTATATACAATTTTTTCTCGCTTTAGACAAACAGAAACACATTTTATATACTCGTGTTTGTATAAAAATGAGAGGGAGCAAGCGAGAGATGGAGCGAGAGAGAGAGAGAGAGAGTGGCGAGCGAGAGTTTGAGGGAGAGAGGTGACTAGCAAACAGTTTACTACATGGCACAATTAAATCAAAGTGTGGTTATAGCATTTAATTTGATTTATTAATTTGCCATTATATACCATTTTCTCTTTATTTTTCCCTGAAAATAACTAAATTAATTATATTGGTTTATTAAATTTATAAATCAAAACAAATTAACATGAAGTCGATATTTTCGGTTATGATTTAGGTCAAAAAAAATTGAGTTTCTTTGTTTTTTTAGGCTTTCTTAATTGAAAAAGAAATCAAATATATTCTCGCTTAGCAGTGCAATAGGCTAAAACTTAAAAACATTGATTGATTAAGACTACGCGGAGCGGTGCGGGTTTAAGGTTATGCAAAATGGGGAGGGATGTGGGACGTCCAGTTGAAGTGGGTTTTTTAAAAACTAATGCAGTGTCGGGCAGGTTACAAGTCTATGCGATTTTATACAGGTTCAAACTTAAATTTAATTTTTACCTGTTATAAGAGTGATAAAGCATTCTCTATTAAGATATTTCTTTAAAGTTACTAAAATATTTAAGATAATAATTGAAAATGGTTCAATCAAAATTAATACAATTTCTTACATGCTTCTCGATAACTTCTAAAAAATAAAATTTTAAGTCATTATCTATTAAATTAATACTATAACTTAACAAAAAATAAATTTATTTTTAATATCAAAATTACCTAGAAAAGAAAAATATTAGACAATTTATACGGGCAGAGTAATATGGGTTGAAAATGAAAAGAATTGTTATATGGAGCGGCTTAATATTTTTACGGGTGAAGCTCAAACCCCCGGCCCACCTCTTCCCCGCACCGCCCTATTGCACCTTGTGAATACAAAATCAAATATTTGCAAATTAGCCTGTTTCCAATCTGAAATCTGTAACAATACAACTGCAACTTCCAGCCTGAATACAAAACAAGATGTTTACCCTCGGATTCAAAATAATATATCTAATTTAAAATATATTAATACAATAGATTATAAGTAGTAATTTTTTAGGTATACAAAGTTAAACTATATATACACTATATATTGGTCTGATTTAAACTTGGTTTGATCGTTTATTTTGTTAATATCACATTAAATCAAGAATGATCATTTATTTTTTACGTCAAATCAAACGAAAAATCATTTTTTGATTAGATTTGAGTTGTCGATTTGATTTGTACACCTCCATTGTAAGGCTAATGTCAGAGTGAGCCTTGTAAGACTCACCAATCCATCCGTCTACATAAGATTCTCATAAAGGTGTCTCAATAATTGTAGTAAAAAAATAATAATTTGATAAACAATAAACTCTATTAGTACTCTAGGTAAAAGAATACGAATAAATTTGAGTCTATGTCCAAAATATAGCACTATTTTGAGACTTTTCTCAACTTATAACAAGCACAAATAATCCTTATGCCCCATAGAGGGACTACATTAGGATTTTTTTAAATATTACAAATGAAAGAATGATCAAACCAAAATTTTAAAAAAAATTCAAAAATAAATTATGAGTTGAGAACCATGGAATTCAAGGTTCAAAAGTAGAGACAAAAATATTAAGTAATTTCTTCTCATCTGTCTTAACTTTGTCAGACAGAGTTACTTAATACATGTGTTATTAGTAAAAGTTTACAAATAACCCTTGAAATTAATCGAGGTACGCCAAGTTGAACACGACACCATAGTTTTTTTTTTTAAAAAAAACGGGTATATAGCTGTACAAGACTCAAGTCTAATGAGTTATAGATCGAGTACTAAACCGGTTAAGAAACCCTAGAGTCTCTTTTGCTAAAAGCTCTATCATAGGAAGAAGGAGGAGGATGAACAACCACCCTCCTTCCTCGAGCAGAAAAGTTCTTCTGCTCGATAGTCCTGGCACTGAACGCTTTGCCTTCAGTGCCAGGATTAGGAGTAGGGGTACGGACGGGGTTGTAGAAAGATGGTAACAAAAGATGTTTATTTCTATTTCTCCATCCTTCTTCCTTTGGAATCCTAGATGTAGCTTCATTAGGTATGCTGCTTAATAGAATAACAAATGTTATTGTTATTATAATATTCCTATTTTGGGATCTCATATTTATGATTATACAAAATAAAAGTTTATAATAGGGGGGTCTATTTATATGCATGAAATATTGAAACAACAATGTTTCAAGTCTTTTTCCTTTTTATTGACTGTTGACGAGAAGAGTTTTAATTAAAAAAAGTTGGAAATTGAATGGGTCAGGCCCATCATGGAGAGAAATGACTATCTAATGACGGGCAATATACGTAATTATTACTATCTAATTTTGATTTGAATCGTTAAAATCTTGTCAATCAGGAAATGAACTTTTTTATATATAATTACGGTAGGAACGCTCTAAATTAATATTGTCGAGATCATAAAATATTATTATTTAATTCAAGGTTTATTTTAATTAATAAATTTAGTATTCATTTAAAGAGTGTTTTTTGTTATTCAATGAAGGTTATTTTTTTAATTATATTAAAATTATTATTTCTTATTAATCTGTATATCATAATTATTGAATTAATACAAGAAATAAATAATTCATGATTTCGTTTATCGCAATAATATTAGGGGAATCATATGACTAATTAGGGGAAAAATCAGTAACTTTTTTTCACTGCCCAAATCGAAACCAAAGAAAATCTTTTTATCTTAGGAAGTAGAGTAAAAATCTAGAAGGTTCTGCTGTAGTTTTAAATTGTGTAGGGTTCATTAGAAAAAAATTACCTCAGGGGTATCAAATTAGTGCTATGGGTTAAATCTCAACGAGTTACTAAATTAATTCATAATATGTTCAAAATTTGTCGGATTATGAATTGTGATTAACAAATTTAATCCAAACTAATAAAGCTTAAATTAGTGAAACTGAGTCCAAAATTTTATCATTGTTGTCGAAAAATTACGTTGATTTATTAAAATTCAAGTTTAAAAAATTGTGAAGAGATTAGTCTTTCACAACTTTTCCTTAATATTATCTTTCAAAAATCATATATAGATAATTCTTATTTGATATTTTAATGCAACAAAAATTGGTGGCTAGCATTAATTGGACAATTGGAATGTTTGAATAAAACAACTTACTGTATTATGCATGTGTTTTTAGGCAACAAAGAAGAGACAATTAAGAAAAATAGCACAGCAGCCAAGAATTGAAGTCCGCAGACTATGGAAGTTTTATATATTTTTTGTCTCAATTTATACTATACACAGGCACGACATATTATTATATTTAGTATCAAATCATTTTATTTTTAACGTGATGATTTTAGTGTCACACAAATTGACAAACGTCTGTGACTTAATTTAAACCACAAATTTCAAATCTTCCTTACTTAAACTCCGTGCCTAGTCAAAGTACATCGATCCCCACTAATTTCTGTTTCCAGGAACCAACTTAGATAGCGCAGCCATTGACGCAGAGGCTTTTTATTTATTACTACAAACAAAGGTTTCAAATTTGTACTAAGTTTCCTATTGATTCAGTCAACCCAGTGCTACCTACATAAATAATAATACCACCAAATATTGTTACTTTTCTTTATAATTTGTGACTATTCAATTCAAGTGACTGGTGTCTCCAATTTAAGAGGGAAAAAAAAGTGCTCTACCAGAGATATGTGAACCTCATCTGTATACAGAGCTCAAACATAACATAATACTCCCTTGATATCAATTTATATGATACCATTTGACTTAAAACAAAATTAGAGAAAAAATCGGAAAACGTTTATTTATCATCGGAAACAGAACTTACACATTAGGGTGGCTACAAAAAGAACAATTTCAAAGATACAATGTGAATGTCAACAACAGTCCCTATCTAAGAAGAGAGTGACAAGCAAAAACCAGAATTCAACTACTTTTTTCGAGGAGGAAGGGAGGGGAGGGGGTTGAGGTTGGGTGATGGACTAGAACACAAACTCAAAGCAAAGCACAAAAAGTTTCCAACTGGAGGTTGGAAACTAATTTCTTATTTAGGGGCAGCAGATTCTATGGCAAAAGATGTTGCTAGAGAGGATTCAAATAACAATCAGTTGCTAAAGCAGAAGGCAACCGGATAGACAACGGAAAGAAAAGGCATCACAGTTCAAACTGCTGATGCCTGAACAGAATATAAATCCAAAACAACATAAAGAAACTGAACTACGAATCAAAGTTCAAAATATGAAGAGGATAAACTGCAGGAAGACTATAGAAAGGGAATGTGTTGTGTGTGATGGAGAGCAGAACATGGAAGTGTTTCGTAGAAACAATTGATAAAAGTAAAGAGAAAGAGATGAGAAGAATTACATTTATTACAGTTGCATTTACAGTACTAACTCCGACAATAAGAACATGTCAATGCAAGATATACACAACGCCATTCACAATAGGTAACGAAGGAGTATCCACTAAACCAAACAACTGCTTCATAGGCACACCAATGCAACAATATAGATCTACAGACGAATGGTGCACATAACTGCAGTTTTGAAATCCAAAGGGTGATGAAATGGTGACCTTGTAGTGACAGACCTCCATGACTTCGTCCTAGGATGGTATATTTGTACAAGCATAGTTGCTGACCTTTTCTGCTGCCTTAATCTTTGGCACTCCTTTGATTTAACCACGTTTAAATGAGTCATCACATGCAGCTCCCCATCCAATGCAACAAAGCCAACAGAGGATTCATCAGATGCTTTTCTTGGCAGACTTGTTTCCTTTACCCAACTATTGGAAGCCATTTTATAGCTACAAATGCAGCAAAGGACAAGAAAAATGTAAGATACGAAACACTAACTCCATGTAGACACTGACAAATTGACGAAATTTCCAAGTATTGTGCAACTAACAGAGTATAGGCGGTAGTCAGATGCTAATAGGCAATCAGACCCAATAGAAACTGTTCTAGCTAAATTAGGGTTGAATATAAATTTGATGAATCAGATGTATATGCATATTACCAAGAGCTCCAAAAGTTTTCTTTCAAAGAAAAAATCCTGAAAGCTGAAATTCAACATCAAATAACCCAAAGTTTCATCACGAGGTTTAACAGAAAATACATGGATAATACACTTCTAGTTTAGAAGCTTTCTAAAAGCTGTATACTTTAAAGACTTCATATGATAGTGGTGAACCAACACAGCCACAAAATAAATAAAATTTTAAAAGAGCACATTGTAATACACCCAAAAATATAATCAAAAAGTTATCTTTTTCCGGTTTGCTATAACCGTCCGACATCGAAGGATCTGTTGGTATCTTCCATGAAACAGAGACCAATGATGCACCCAAGAAACATTAATTTGAGAAACCTCAGAACAAACAAGCTACAGTCAGATCAACCACTTATTCATATCATACTCCTTGTAAACAAAAACAAATGTAGACATATTCCTGAAGAAATATTATGACTCATACAAAAAAAAATTGAGTCTTCAAGTTCATATTATAATATGAACAATGAGCTGTTCTTCACCAATACAACAGAACTCAACATAATGTTTCACCACTTTGTCCACTATTCGTATACCATAAAAGTTCAATAAATTTTCAAATTACATGCAATAAAACAGGACACATGAGCATTCTTGCATTTCAAAAAGATACGCACACACATACACATATATATACCACTTGCTAACTGTGTTTCAGGTAGATAGGCGAGAAATGTTTATTCCATGTAAAAGAAGTGAATTGAACCTACTTCACTAAGAAATTATTGACGTACAATTTCAGCCAATCCTTTTTTTGCCCATACCCAACGAAATCTATATGATGTCGAGGAATGATTTATCTGTTGGCATCAAAAACTTTTAAAACCCACCAATGTGGTCATCAGTTAAACAACGGTCTAAAGACGAGTCACAAACTATATCCACTTACATTTAGTTCCATTGACTAATATGGTGTTCAATAGAGGAACCAAACAGATTGCTGTAATCACAATAAGGGGGAAAAGGCTAAATACCCGTATAGCCCCTTAAACTCGGCGAGTTTTGTAAGTTAAGACACTCCAAGTTAACTAGTGACCAGATAGACACTTTTACTTGACAAAAGTGTCTTGTGAACAATTGTATCTATAAGAGTGTCGAATATTAAATGAGCAAATTAACTAATGACAGATGTAATTTTTTCTAAAAAGATATCACATGGTAATTATATTTTTAAAACGTTAAAGCAACAATAAAGAAAGAAAAAATACATGATAATCCTCAACTGCACACTACTCCACCGTTCCATCTTTTCACTACCATTTTTAGCCTCCTCCACTGAAGACCCACAATCTAAGAAGCTCAGAAACTCTCTATGAGTGGTGCTTTAAATTTTGAAGAGGAACAGAAGATGAAAGAAAAATCGAAGAGGAAGGCGAGAGGTCACCAAATTAGTTTCAGAGATGGCTAAAAATCTTACAGTTTAAAGATTACGCAAAAAAGTGGCATTCTAAATGTTAGTATATTCTTCATTGATGATTAGCTTAGGTTCCTGATGATATTATCTTCATAAAAGGATAAGTATGGTTATTGCTTAATTATTTTCAAATAATTTACTTCCCTTTGCAAAACCATAAGAGATAGAAATAACTTGAGATTTTTAGGGAAGCTTCGACACTTGTTTCCAGCGTTGAGAGGTTTGCCAAGGGGGCAGAGAGTCACAATAACAATGGCAATAAAGGAAAAGATCATTTATGGGAGTAACATACAATGGATTTGGTTGATCTTTTATTCATTAATGTTGCCCATGAATGAATTGGGTGTTGTCTGTGGCATTTGGATTTCTAATTTCTTTTCCAGTCTTGGATGAGGTATGTAAACTTGATTGAAGGAGTTAATGCAAAATGAAAAATTACAGAATTACAAAAGTCTCAAGGAAACATTGCCAACAATCATTTCAATGAGTCTACGGAAGGCATCTGGATAAGAAAATTGAGACAAAAAACCTAACGAGCTTTTATTCTTGGCTTTTGGTTGAAAACAGTTTGCAACAAAATGAAAAATATAAAGTTCTTTTTTTTGTTAAAAGTTGTACATCGAAGATCAGCATCGAGAATATTCTGTCCCGTGAATTGAGTAATCAGCATAGAAAGTAAATCGAAAGAAAAGGAAAATAATTTGGTAGAACTCTTCCGAATTTTCGACAAAACTGGGTCAAATTTAAGTACAGATAAAAAGGAGAAAAGTGATTTGTACGCATCTGTCTATACATTTATGAGAGTCACCCAATATCTCTTTTCAGTTCTCACAGGATATAGTAGCAAACCGGTTTAGTTAAGTGCACACCAAAATTGAACACCACCATTATCCAAAAGAATTAAACCAAACTTCACTCTACTGACTAACTCTAATAAAAATATTTCAACTAATCAAAAGAAGAAAACATAAATCACAAATCAGGGCATCAAACAAACATACCAAATTGTCACCTAGTGCTTAATTCCATGCCTCTTTTACTATGTTATCCACCCCTTTCCCGGTAAAAAGACACAACATCTAGGTAGGATATTTCACCAAAATTGACTCTTAGATGCACAATGTATTAGACTTGTCATAGTGATGTTGCAATGACTACGCTAGATGTGTGGCTCCTTAATTTACTGAATTTCAGTCAATGAATCAAACAAACCTCAATGCAAACTAGTCGGTGTAAGTAGTATGAATCTTCTAAGTCAATTACATAATTTTCGGGTGCATAAGATTCCAATACTATAAATTAAATCATTCTTAAAGCTTAATAAAGGATAATCTGAAACTAACAGTTTCATAAAGCTATTCCACTACTATACCTGAAAATATCTCCTCGGTCGAGCATGAATACCGCAGGAGGTTCCGAAGGCACATCCTCAAGCACCACAATCTTTCCAAGCTTCCACCTTTCCCCTTCTTCCCACATATCCCCAAGCTCCCTCCACTTCCCACCATTCTTCATTTCCATCACTAAAACATCCCTATAATATTGATCCACAGGAAACACACCCGAGACTGTCCTCGACTCGCCATATCCACCCATCACCCAAAATTCTCTCTCCTCTCCATTCCCAACAAAGAACCCAACACACCCTGCTCTAAACCTAGGTAACCCATCCAATGGAACCCACTCATCTTTCCTAATATCATACATCTCCACTGAACTCATCCTACTACCAGCCGCCCCAAACATCGTATGCCGAGACCCACCACCCGCCACCAAAATCTTATCCAAATTAGGTGCCGCAGCACAGGCAAAACTCCCCCTAGGGTTAATCATAGGCGCCAACGTCTCCCATGAAGAACTCCCAAAATCAAACCTAAACGCAGAGGATGAAGGACATGGGTAATCAAGAGGGTAAGATCGTGTATCAAAAAGCGACCCACCTAACACATACAAATGAGAGCCGATACAAATCGATGTAAAATTACAAAGCCCATATACATGAGGGTTACAAGGCATCGGTGGAAGTGGAGACCACGCAAGATTTCTAGGGTCAAACAGGTAAGGCGAAGCAATTAAAGGATCTTGTGGGAATATACAGAGAAGAGGAGACAGGGTAGATGGTGGGAGATGCTTTTGCCGCAGAGAAATGATGATTTTGGAAGAGAAAAATTGCTTCCATGATTTACAAATGGATTTAAGACGTGAATGATGAGAGTAAGGAACGAATACAAGTATAATCGCTGCTAAATCGTTTGGTAGACCAGGGATTATAGTTGGGTTTAGGGTTTGTAGTTGATTTGTAACAGTTGTTGAAGAAGGAGGAGCCATGGGTTAATCTGAATGAACCCCACGTAACAATTTTGCTTCTGTATGAAAAAAAACCCAATCTTTTTGTGGAAATTTAAACATAGAGAGGATAAGAGACTCTACCCTGTTCAATCAACAGAGTTTTTCTGGTATGTCATCAATGGCGGTTGAGACAATTGAAGAAACAGAGATACTGGGTGACTCACTATGAGAGGGGCTGCCTGTGGAGTTTGCTTCTCTAACAACTTTTTGACTTGTAAAAACAAAAAATATACCACACAGACAACATAAACTTCTGACTTTGAGAAAAAACAATAAATTATACATATTTGACATGTTTTTTTGTAAAATTGTAATTAAAGAGTTATCAGAAAAAATCATTAAACTTGTTATCTTGGGACATAGAGTTAAAATTAGAGAATTTCCCAAAAAAAAGAAATAAGCACAGAAAAATTAAAGTAGACAAAAATATTCATAAGTGATTGTGGTTTATTAAAATTAGAGAATTTCCCAAAAAAGAAATAAGCACAGACAAATTAAAGTAGACAAAAATATTCATAAGTGATTGTGGTGTAAAGTGTGAAATAGCACAAATGAATATATTTTTATAAAGAAAAGTGTAAATTACATAAATCTCATAATTTTGATATGAAATAATAATCTATTCCTCATAAATTTTTAATTATATAAATTCATTTAAAAAATATCGGATACATAATTGAAGCTCAGGTATATAATATGCAACTCATATATTAAATATTGGCTCAAATACATCAGTATGTAGCTCAGATATATTAAAAATTAGCTCGAATACATTAAATATTGACTTTAATTCATAAATATGCAGCTCAAATACATTAAAGATATAAGAGATTTTGAAAAATTTTAAAAATAATATGAAATAATAGAAATAAGTGAAATAAAAGACGTGTATATCTTTTTTTTAAAAAAAAATAATAAAAAGATTATTATTGATAGCCAAATATTTAGACCTATATAGCACTTAAAGGTAGATGAGCCACCTTCCTCTAAAGCCTCAAACATACACAAATTTAGTTACAAAATTTTTGAAGCAAGTATCTACAATTACTTGCTTTCCTATTATCCTTTTAAGTAATTCACTCTTTTTACTATTTTTTTCTTTATTTATATGATTGTAATCTCCGTATTATTATTATTTTTTTTTAATCGCTTCCAATTTTTTGCTCTTAAATGTGTGGTGGATTCAGTCTCCCATATAACGATTGATATTTTCTTTCTTATATTGCTTCTAGTGTCTTCCTTTTATACATTTTAGGGATTGTGTCACATTTTTTCTTTATATTTGATATTTGATTAAATTTTTCGTACTTTTTTCATTTTTATTGTCCAAACACACTGTAAATAAATGTACTTAAGTCTATAGTTTGCTTTCTCCATATAGACAACACTTATTATCTTCGAGTAATATTTTTAATTTGATTATTCTCTCTTTAGTTAGTAGTTTTTCCTGCCAGATAAAATTAACATGATGTTTTTAAAATCTAAAAATCAATTTAAAGATTTTTTTTTAAAATCTAGTAAATATATTATGTTAATGGAAAGAGAAATACGTACTATTGGTTAGACATCACATGTTCACCATTTTAAATATATATATATATATATCCTATATCATAAAATTAATTATAAAACTTATCGCTAATTTAATATTAGTCAGCAATAAAGAAAAGAAAAAAATTAGATAAAGTATCACTGCGTGTGATTTATTTCAACCAATATAATGCAAAGTGCACTTTGCCACTTTATCTTATTTTCTCTGTGCGAAATGCACCGACTTCTTGATGCTTCTTTCTGAATCAAAATCAAATAAAAAATAATTTTTAAAAGTAATATTGTAGAATACGAAATATATAAGTAAATAAGAGGAGAAACTCAAACACGAGTCAATTCCCTAAATGGTCATCCAAGTTAAGGGAATTGTATTAAAATATCATTTATATCTCATTTAGAACTAAAATATTATTCAATTATCACTATTTTCCTCCAAATATACTTGACAATTCAAAAACATCACTCTCTCCTAGTTGGCATGACATGTCATTAATATCTTTTTTTAATAATAGACTAATTTAATTCATTAAACTCATTTAACTAAAATAATGATCAAATTATTTTTAATTAATTTATTAAGAATAAATTTTCATATTTAAAATCTTTTATCATAATTAAACTTTTTATTTTTTATGTTATGCAAAATGCATTTTTAAAAACGTACTATAATCTCATCAATTTTCAATACTTACATTCAAAAAATATTGATATACAAATCACTCATGAACACTAATTTACTTCAATTAATAATAAATTGTATAGTAAATCAATAATATTAGAGGCCGATTAATTATTAAAAAAATAATTATTTGGGTGCTTTGAAATCCACGTATACTTACAATATCTTTTTTATAAGAAAATAGTAAGTGAATAATATTAATAGAAAATAAAATTTTGATCTTTATTTATCAGTATATTAATCTCATATAATATGTATACTATCGAATTAAATTAGCAAATTCAATTAATTATTAGTTTATATATTGATGTTTAATTGTATGAAAAGTTATAATATAATATAGAATAAACGGATAAAAATAAAAATAAAATTAAAAAAAGTTAAACAATAATTTTCTCTTTCTTACCAATTTTTTTGTCAACCTTGCAAATTTATCTAAATACTTTTATTTAAAAAATTGTTTAAAATTTTCAAATAATTTAATTAGGAATTTAAAAATTATCAGGTAATAAGTGTACATTGAGATTTTTTAATTGAATTTTGTTAGATGACAGTATATAAAGTTACTAGACTTTTTAAATGACTTTTCTTATAATCTTCGTAAATTCTCATGTAATTTATATATTTATTTTGTAGAGACATAAGTTTGATGAATTAAATATGTCTATTATTTTTTTAAAATGATTATTTAATGACAGGGCATATCAAATAGAATTTAAGGAGATTTTTGAGGTATTTAGTATTTCTAATTGATAAAAAAATATAATATCGTTCACTTTCTTCTTCTTCTTTTTTCAAAAAAATAATATCGGAAGCATGAATTGCAAAATATACAATTAATATTATTATAATAGTTAATTGACCTTTAATATTATTGATTTATTATAATACTTATGATTAATTGATGTAAATTAGCATTCATGATTCATTTATATATCAATATTTTTTTAAATGTATGTGTTTATAAGTATTCAAAACTGATGAAATCATAGTACATTTTAAAAACGTATTCATCATAACATAAAAAAAATAAAAAGTTTAATTGTGAAAAAAGAAAATAAAAAGTTTAATTGTGAAAAAAGATTTTAAGTATGAAAATTTTTTCTTAAGAGATTAAAAATAATATGATCATTATTTTAGTTAAATAGGTTCAATGAATTAAATTAGTCTATTATTTAAAAAAAAACTTTAAAGACAAGTCATGCCAACTAGGAGAGAGTGATGATTTTAAAGTGATGATTTTAAGTGTCAAGTATATTTGGAGGAAAATAGTGATAGTTAAGTGATATTTTGGTTCTAAATGAAACATAAATGATATTTCAAGATAATTCTCTTAACTTGGGTGACCATTTAGGAAATTGACTCCTTAAACACAGATTATTTAACTATATAGCTAGTTATATTATTACTCATTAACTATTTGCTTTACTTGTAAATATCTTTATTTGATTCTAAGTGTTTTCATGTCATAAGTTATTTAGTATTACAGAAACTTTATGTTCCAACAATATCATTTATTTTACTATTTTAAAATTAGGTGGTAAAAAATTAAAAGTAGAACATTAGGATTGTATCACCATTATGTATATCATGTATATCAATGTTCACCATTCATGGTTTTTTACTGAATCAAATGATAATCTGGTTGAGATTATATGTATTGTTCGATTACTGTTAGGAGCCAGAATTATATGTATTGTGTTTATATTAGGAGTAGGTTGAGCATAACCTAGAAAGGAAGAAGAACGAAGATTTATTCATTGATGATCAAATATCATGATTCAAATCATCGAAGTTATAATCGCATCAATATCCCAAATATTCCTAATCTAAGAGAAGAATCATTTTGGATTTTAATCATTTTCTAATATTAGCTAGCACTAAGAAGAATCCGAAAAGTTATAATCATAAAGAAGTCTTGAATAACCACAGTGAGAGAACACAAATAATATTACCTCTAAATCTTTTAGGCAACAAAATTTCAACAAAACACAAAGGTGTAAGTTATTACATAAATCATGTCTAGTATATCAAGTTACACAAATCTTTTAAGCGTTTCATACATAAAATTTTGAATGCCAATATTCAATTTTGATAATTTGTTATTAAAACGTAATTTGAGTGATAGAAAGAAGAAAAAAGATGATGGATGTAGTACGTGAGGGTGGGGATGATACATACAGATGACTAATGAGAATTTTATTTGAAAGAGAGTAATGGTTGATGAGAGAGAATTTTTATATGTTAATTCACCATTATTTTAGGTGTTTAAATACAAAAATAATTAATGAATTCCATTTTTAAGCAATTTGTTTATTTGATTGTATCTTTTAAAATATATGGTATAAAATATAAAAAGTGTAATATAACTAATTGTCTGAAACCAGAGATAAAATTAGTATATATGATAGTAATGTATGTCTAATTAAGTAGTCTTTCCATCTTTTAAATTCTAGGGAAAATTAGTAAATTAGTCCAAAAAAAAAAACATATTTAGTAAAAATATCCATACTTTATAAATATTAGTAACAATGTCAAAAATGTCATTATTTTTAAAAACTTATGTATCTGTTATGAAACTATATGAAATTAGAAGACGAATTAAGTAGGGAGAAGAGAAAATAATTCTTATTTTTCTTGAAGTATATTCAGTATTCATTGATCTTTCACAAATCTTATTTACAATGAAGGAAACTCTTTATTTATTGGGTAACCTTACTTGGTCCCCAAGTAGGATTCCTAACCATATCCTACAAGGACTCCACATAATTATACATTCACTATAATACAAATTGGTTATAACACTCCCCCTTGAATGTCGGTAGATTATGTGCCTCGTTAAAACCTTACTAGATAAAACCCAGTTGGGAAAAAAATCCAGTGAAGGAAAAAGAGTACACATATCTAATAATACGCATTATGGATGCCTCATTAAAAACCTTACAAGGAAAATCTAGTGGGACAAAATCTTGTGAGGAAAAAAAGTACATCGCGTATTAACTCCCCCTAATGACAACATCAATTCAGAGATTAGAATCTTCGTTTTCCAAGCTTGTGCACCATCTTCTTGAAAGTTGTAGTTGGTAGAGACTTGGTGAAAAAATCAACAATGATATTACTTGAACAGACCTCTTGCATGTTGATATCACCATTCTTGGGAGCTTATGAGTGTAGAAAAACCTTGAAGAAATATGTTTTCTTCTATTTGCTTTTATGAATCTTTCTTTCAGGATCAAAGATTTCTGCAAGTTCCTTACTTTGACTTCTTTACACAAATAATTTATTGCCTTTTGAAAACTCTTCAAGAGTTTCAATTCTAGTTATCAACTAGCATAACAATACTTGTATGTGTTCTATGCATTTTGAATCTATTTAATCTTTATGAGGATGATAGACAAGTTTTCCAAAAAATTGTATATGCTATAAATTTGAACCCATTGTATATTTTCATTTCAATTTTGTCAAGTGACAACTCAATATTAGATGTATGACATCTTCTAGTGCCTAGATTGCAAGTCAAATAAGCTTTACGCTTACCAAGATGCATCATTCCACTTTTCACTTGATAATTATTTCTATACAAGCATGCTTTAATAGATGTAGAATTCATATCCTCATAATCTTTTACAATATTGCGCGCTATTGTATCAAAGATATCGTTATCGATATACCATTTTGCATTGATTCACAATACGACATAACTTATTGAGATCTCATCACTTCATTATTTTAGGTAGCTACCCCTCTCATGAGGTTTCATAAAGTGTTATGTCGCCCAAGAGCACATTATTATCTTATTATGATCATTTTGATTCTTCGATCCTCTCCCTTTTTTATAGATTATTTTATTTAGAATTGATTAGTCTATCATGCTTCATGCATGTCGTAGACTCTATGTTTAAGGGACATTCAATAGGAGTATTTATAACTTTTGTGTTGCTTATAATCTCCCCCTTATGTTAGACAAACTAACATATATGTAAATCGTTTGGAGAATCTATCTTTGTGCATCATTGTATATTCATTGATTATATACTACATACCAAAATAATCAGATGAAAAATATTTGGTCCTTGACCATAAATCAATTGAAAGAAAATCTGATCATAATTTATTGGTTTGATTACTTTTGTATGCGGCATCATATTTTAGATCAACACATGAAGCTTTATTTTCACAAGCAATGATTTCACTATCTCAGACATTTAATATCACAACATCTTGAGTATTTATCAATATTATCAAAGATAACTTGTCTTGATTACATATTCTGAAATTGTGCTCTTATCTCAATTATTTTTGCACAAACAATTTTGCGAATATAAAACTGCAAGTTGACAACAAATGCACATGTGATTATCTTATTGATGCATCTTTTTATCATATCACATGATAGGTAAACGGGTCCACATTCACCTTTTTTTTACTTTTCAGAATTTAGAGATTTAATCTCAACATTAGTTGATCCAATCAACTTGTCATGAGAACAAACAACAAAAGAATTCTTGAAGAATCTTCTAGTTTTTCAATGTATGTCCTTTACTCAGTATGCACATCTTTGGGATGAGCAAATTGTTCATGCCAACTAATAAATTTATTAGCACTCGTTACGTCATGTGCCTTTTGCTTTAATAATTTTCTAATTTACTATTATATGAGTAAATTTCAATTTTATTAATCCAAGAGAATTATTTCTTCTCAATTACTTCACCCTTTAGGTGAGTTGTGATCCCATCATTAAATGAACTAATCTGAAGAAAATTGTGCATGTAACATATTATTTGTACCAACATTTTTGCAAACATCAAGTTGCGAGATAATAATAGGCACACATGAGACCATATAGAAGAACATTTATTAGGACCATTAAATATTAAAATAATCCACTAAGTGGATGATTAGGTCCACAAATATCTGTATACGTTCCTAGAACGCAGAGAATTCAATCTCAACTTTCGTTTATGATGGTCTCACAATTAACTTGCCTTGTTTACAAGCAGTACAAGAAAATTCACTTCTAGCATGGTGGCTTATCACCTCATTCACTCTAAAGAATGGATTTGTATTTTTACCATTTATCAAAGGCTCTCATTCTTCATGAATGGAACACAATCATCTAAGTACATCAAATTTTGATAACTTAGTACCTCGTTCAATATTCATGTGCATCATTTAATCAATTGTCTTCTTTTAGACATTTATGAACTGCTACATTCACTTTGGGGAATGGATCTGCTTCAACGAGATATATTTCATAACTAATTTTATCAAAAACTCATTATTTCCCTTAGTCATCATAATATCATCAATATGGTGCATTGAGACTCAAACCCAACGTCTTATGTCATAAATCAATGAGGGACTTGAATCCAACATCTTTCATCACAAAGCATCAAGACTTCTGATGTCTTACCCTCTTGGTGCGATTGGACGTAAATTCATCGTCTTATTCTTTTGTTGCGATATAACTTAAATTCATTGTCTTACCCACAATGAGGCTCAACCTCAAGCCTTTGAAAATAATTGCAATTTTATCACTTTTGATGATCATTAATATGATTATATATTATAATTACACACAGAATTGAGATTATTAAATTCTTATAATCAACATTAGTAGTTCATAAATATAGCTTAATAGATCACATACCTCATATAAAGGTTGAAAACATACCTTTCACTAAATTGTGCTTATTCAATTATTAAAATAAATTAAGAAATTCTCTTCCCAATCGATTAAAATTAAACGTATAAAAAGTCAACAAGTCTCTTTAAATACTTACTTTAGATGGTACCTCCAAATCTGTCACATAAATAATTATAACATAAAGATAAATCATACCTTGAAGATACAAGAATCTTATTGCATAACTTATGCAAGATCTCTTTTGCACTTTTCCCTTCTTCTTCATAATTCTTTAAGAATAGAACAATCGTGCTGATAACGTGTTATGAAACTATATGATATTAGAAGACGAATAAAGTAGGGAGAAGAGAAAAGAATTCTTATTTTTCTTGAAGTATATTCAAAATTCGTTGATCTTTTACAAATCTTATTTACAATGAAGGAAAACTCTTTATTTATAGGGAAACCTTACTTGGTCCCCAAGTAGGATTCCTAACCATATCCTACAAGGACTCCACATAAATAGACATTCACTGTAATACAAATTGTTTATAACAGTATCCCAATTTTCCTCCAATTTTATCCCCCCTTTTCAATTAATTCTATATATCCTTATTTTTTTTTTAAAAATATTCTCTCTCATATTTATCTTTTCAAATTGTTAATTATCTCTCCCATTTAAATTTTCCTCCAACATTCAAGTTGCAAATATTTTTCTGCCATATATTTTGATTGTTTCTTTTTTTTGCAAGAGTTTTTAGATTAGATTCAAAAGGGACTCCTCAAAACACATGCCAATAAGTAAGTTTTTATTAATAAAGTATCTTTATAAAATCAGTTTTTTTAAAGTACTTTCATTTTGAATTTATTTATTAATTCTTATAGGAAACCTGATGATGATAAATATCGAAGCAAATCTACTAATTTTGGGTTTGAATATATGAATTTTGTTGTCGCATTTTCTGCTGACAAGAACTGGTTTTATACCATGTCACAACCAATGAAATGTTGGACTGATCAGGTACATTATGCATTTCAATTATTTAAGTAATACAATTTAAAAAACTTTCATATTATATAGACATGAACTTACAAATTGATTTTTACTGTTATTCAATCTATCGTTATCTTTCAAAGTGTGCAGATTTTATATTGTGTTTTATATATATGTAACAGCACATAGATGTAATTTTTTACTATTTACGCAAGAAGTCAAAATCAAGAGGCTTGGATCAATACAGATACACTACGGTCAATTGCTTGTTTAAGTCATATATCAACATTGTATATAACAGGTATTATATTGCTCCCGCAGATGGAACTCTGACTATACAACAACATATTGGTCGTGGTGTTGCTATATCTGGTTATGAAAGGTCTATAAAAGACATCATAAATGGATTTTTGATACTGGTTGCTTTACCTTGGCATCTAGTTGATGAGGTTTACATTCCTGTTAATTGTGGCAAAGATTTTCATCCGACTGTGGTTGTTTTGAAGAAAATGTTAATACGAGTGTATGACTCATCTGGTGGGTCAAGGAAAAGAGTGCATTTTGAAGAGATAAAATCAGTTGTCTGTAATGCTTTTAAACTATCTACATGATAGCGGCTTGATAAAACGGATAGAATTAATTGATTGTTGAGGCGTACAAAGATAAGGAAACTGGTGAACTGTTGGGTCCACAACATTCCTTTACCGTGGAATATGCTTAAGATATTATGCAACAACAAAGCGATAGCCTGTACTATTGTGAATCAATTTATACATTCAAATCCTTTTTAATGTATCTTCATTTTTTTTTTTGCAATGATTGTGGAATGTATGTAGCTGCTTATGCAGAATACTTGAGTGACGAAATCAAAATTCCATTTGTTAGTCTTCAGAGTGACTATCTTCACAACAGATACGGAACACTGTTATGGAAGTATGGTATGGACAAAGTAAAGGCTGGATATGTTAGTGATAGCGACGATCCAACAAGACCAAAGAGTAGGTACAATACACAGGCAGAAGGTGGATTGGATGATGTTAATTAGTTAGGTTTTTATTATGTTGAACTTACGTTAATTAATTTGTTGTATTACAACTTCTCTTTTACGTTTAATCTTTCTAAGTAGTTATTAATTTGAATAATTTCTTTTGTCAAATATTTGTCTCCAATTATATATGTTAATTAACAGTAACTATAAATTATTTTTATAAAAGTAAGATCTACAAAATAACTGAGATACCATATAAAATTTGTTCACAGTATACCTGATACTATATTTACACAATTATTACACAAAATGATACAAAATAATTTAGTTAAAATATCATAATTTTTCAGTAAATAACAAGATATGACACTATATTATAATCAGATACTAAGTATCCATAGATTTATTAAGTATCTGATACATATTTTAGTATCAAAAAATAAATTTTTGTATCTTAACAATTAATACAAATTAATGTAATCAATATATTATTTATCGTTCAGCAGTTTGAATCATATAGTACTCTATATGTATTTAGTATCGCTTATTGTTTTGCATTGGATGACAAAATTTTGTTACTAGATCCATTATATATTTACCATTTTATGTAAATGAGAATAAACAAGTTAGAAATTTGTCTGTGTCTTTACACTTCATATAATACAGTTAAAATTCGATATATTTAGTATCAATATACATTTTGTAGCTTGAAACAATCACAGGTTTTAATCACATCAAATGAAAAAGTTCAAATCTTATTAGCAAATTAAAAATATCTAGAAACATTATTACACACAAAGCATAAAAAAAGAGAAAAAATCATCAAAAATCTTTTGGAAAGAAGGTACATGTTCTTTTATTGTGACCTTCTTGTGCACAACGTCCACAACAATTAGTTTTTGTTGTTAGCTTTTCATCTGAATTTTTCTTTCTCTTTTTTCATGGTCTCCTAGGAATCTTTTTGTATCTAGGTGGCAAGACGACTTCTTCCAAAACACAGTTTGGAGCTGTCCAATTACTTTTGTTTGGCATTGGTTCTATTGGAATTGCATAAGTATTTGTTAATGCATCGTGTTTATAATAATCAGAGCAGTAGAGGTGTACATCTGTTATATTTTTCTTCTTCAAGACGGCTATTGCATTCGGACAAGGTATCTCGTTATGTTGAAATCTTTCACATGAACAAATTTCCCTCTCAAGACAAACAATGTATCTAATCCCACCTTCATACACTGAAAAAATAAACACAGAAGATGCACCAACCTGCACTTTTAAAAAAAAAATAGAGACACTCAACACTTATTTTATTTTATTTTGGTTAAACAATAATATAATAAAGATAATACAAATATGTACTTTCATTTTTGCACTTTTTGATGCGTCTAAAATCAATATTTGTTCAAATCTCCTCCCCAATGTTTCTTTTGTATAAGAAGCTATTTCTCTATTTTTGCAATTCCAAGAACCAAATAGAATTCTAACTTCTTCCAAAAAGTCTATAATAGGTAGTAGTCGTGCATCAACAAGGCAACCATTGATATATTCAGCTATATTTGAAGTCATCATTCTCTGCCGGTTTACTGTTGCATGAGACCTAGACCACCTTTCATACCCAGCATCTTGAAGATACTTTTTTTACTCTTCCATCTATTTTATTCAATTTAGCCATCAATTTTTCAAATCATCTTTTCTATAAGTCTTTGCCATTGAGTAAAACAGATCACTTAGAATGGTCCCGCTTCTCTTAAAGTTTGAACACACATTTTTTCAGAGGTGCCATATGCATGCAAAATGAGGAACACTTGGATAAACAATACTTACACCTTTCTTTATGCTTTTGTTTCTGTCAGATACAACACACATTTTTTCCTCTCACCAAATGCATTCTTAAACTGTTGAAAGAACCATGTCCATGAACAATCATTTTTCGTGTCAACAATTCCGTACACCAAAAGCAATATGCAACCTTTATATAGAAACACAAAATAATATAGAATAAATAATGTCTTACTATTAAGAAAATAATAAGATAAATTCACAATCAACATGCCATACCTGCTCCATCGAGTGTACTAGCAGACACAAATGTCCCTCGATAAGCTCCACTAAAATGTGAAGCATCAACAATAACAACTGGCCTATAATATTCAAAATCTCTCATCATTGGCCTTAATGATATGAAAAGATACATAAATTCGTTGTAATCAGACTTGTGCATCCTTATATATGAATTTGGATACACAGTTTCCAGCATATATATGTATCTTGGCATGTTTCTGTATCCATCAGCAGGTTTACCCCTTATAAGTTCCAATGCAAGCTCTTTTGCCCGCCATGCTTGCTGATAAGAAATCTCAACGCCATACATTTCCCTAATATTCTCAATTATATCGTTCGGAGCATGTTTCCTTTTACGATTTTCTAATTTTGGAGTTGTCACACCACTAACAAACCCAACAGTAGCTTGTACCTTACTTAATATCCTATCTCTCAATGGACATGTATGTTCATTATTAAAGTATATCACTATGAATGTCTCTGAATTCTTTCTAATAGAGACCTTCAATTTTCAACAACAATCATCTGAATGACAAACTAATACATAGTTGCAAATGCATAACATATATTTGTTATTTCTAAGGTTGACTGTTTTAATAAATAAATTAAAAATTAGAATATAATACATTATTTCAATTTCACAATAGAAATGATACTTTTATAATAAATGTATCACATTGTGATACTTTATTCTGTAAAGTAATTACAAATTTAATCTTTATTAGTTTATACATTTATAATGTGAAAGACATCAAAACGAACAATATACATTATACATACGACTACATGTAACAGATAATATTAGTGTATCATGCTAAACATATTACAAACAAAGTATATATTATTAAGAATATTAACATATAATTCTATAACATACCTTTTGTTATCATATCTTTTAACTTTAAATTGAAGTTATTCTTTATTTTGTAATTTTCCATTACCACCTTTAGAATTTGACTTATCCTTGTACATTTGATTCTCTTCCACAACTGAATTTTTGGTATCTGATATATACTTTTCAACATTCATTTCCGATATGTAATATGTGTCACCAATTTTTGATTTAACAATATTGAGAGCTTTTGCGTCGTTTTTTTCACCTTCCACACACACGATGACACCTGTTGTTGCATCAAAATTTAGTATCTCTTCAACACCTTTATCTGAAGTATCAATGCATAGAGGATACATTCTGAATCCCACCTCATGTTTCTTAATTTCTATGTACAATTTTAAACTCATATCAGTCTGAATACACAATGGAGACGAATTACCTTCAACAACATATCTAATATCGATATTTTTTTTCCGATTCATCAATACCCAACTCAGCCGCAATTGCTGAAAATAAGATTCATGAACGAAATATTTTCCCCAACCACTATCCCATCACCTTTGTATCGCTCATATATAACAGCACTTTCCCATATTCCAGAATGTCGTAACAAGATTGAAATATTCATTTTTGAATCTTCAGAAATTGCGTTACAGAATTTTTTTAAACAAGCTCAATTTTTTTCTCGAAGCATAATGTGAAGTTTTCACCATTTGAAATTCAATAATGCAATAAATTAGTTAGATGTTTATGCAGATTAAACGCTAAATTTGTTAAACGTAAACGTGAATGTGGGATAAATGTTATCCTTTTTTTACGCCGTAACTGTTAACAACAAACTAATTATTAAAGTGTCCGCCGCTATAATTTAAGTATCATTATGTCATTTTAAGTATCCGGATTACTCTTAAAAAAAGAAATTTTTGGTAAATATTGAAACCATAGGGATAGAATGTAATTTGTCCCTTAGACTATGTGATTTGCCTAACTTTTACATATTAAAAATATTATATATATATATATATATATAAAACTAGCTAGCTTTTTGTGAGAGCAATGGTAGATAATCAATATTTTCCCGCTATTTCCTACATTGACTATTATGTATATTTGTAAGTATTCACGGAAGTGTGTAATTCATAAATGTATTTTTATAAGTATCCACCGAAGTGTGTGATTCATAAATGAAAATTTGTATGTATCGATGTCGTGTTCATGGACATTAACGTTTGATACTTTTAGATACTCTTTCTAAGAGAGTACGTAATATTGTTCACTTTTTTGTTAAAGGGTCAACCCGTCCCAATCTATGACCCGCTTAGGGTTGAGTTGAACTGTTATTTTATATGCCCTTTAATTAAAATGGTCAGCCCATCCCAACCCATTTAGCTCTCTAGCCCGTTAGGATTGAGTTGGGTTGGGTTGGGCCAGCCCATTTTGACAGCTCTACCCATAACCATCCCTCTTCTTTTTTTTTTGGAAAGACCACCTAATTACACAAATATTTCTATTTATATTTACTAATTTTTTTCTATAATTTGAGATTATTATACTTTATCTCACCTATTAATAATTTCGTATTAGATTTCAACTCAGATATACCTATATACTTATTTTTTTTGCTACCAAGTACACCGAAATAGAGAGAGAAGTGAGTGAGAACAGAAGGAAGGCAAATGAAATTTGTCTATGCATCTCGCTAATCTAGTGGAATTTGCATGTATCTGTGATTCTAAATACCCGAGTAAGATAAGAGAGTGGTGACCGAGATGGGAGGGAGGCGGACAATATTTATATCCCCATATATATGCAATTTTTGTTTCTTCGATAATTTTGCAAATTCACTTGAATACAGCGTATTCAGAACAAATTACACTTAATGTTGACCACATGTATCTCGAGATATATGTATCTAGACGAATCTGGACGCACCAAAGTCTAGTTAGATTCGCAATATTATAAGCTAGCGTGTATAATTCCTAGTTAATGATATTTAAGTAAGTTATCCTTTATTTTATTTTTATTTTTTTTGAAAAAAAACATACCCCTCTAAATCATATAATGCCACCATGCCACATCATAAATGAATCAACTTTACAGGAGGAGGATGCAGGCTTAGGCTTAATTAAGAATAGATCAATGAAAACATTGTTTGTATACTAAATGACAAGATGATTTGGTAATGTTTGAGTGCAGTAGTAGTTAAGATCAGTCACGTAGTTATCAAAAATAATCTTCTTTTGATTTTAACTTAAGACTAATCAACACTTGAGCTGGTAAAGACTTTGTCAAAAAAGATCAAATCTATGTCCATCTCATGTTATAACGTGACGTTTGGTCTAAGACAATTTCTACTATTTTTTTTTTAGTATTATTAACTTGTTTGATTATTGGTTTGTAGTGAGAGGATTGATTTTAATTTGTTCAACATTAAAATAAGGATTGGAATTAGAGAGACAAGTTAACAAAAGGATGACAAGACCACAGGTCTTTCGTTTATGTTTTTGCGTTTTGTCTTCTCATTTCTTTTGAACCACTTCAATCCTTTTTGTCTCCTCATCAAAGTCAAGGACAAAATAAATTATTTGGCAACATTTAATGAGGAAATCACGGGATCAGGAGGTCAGGAGTTTAAGTTTTGAAAATAGCCTCTAAACGTAAAATGCAAACCTGGTGGTTAGATCCTTCACTAAACGCTATGCATGCATAGCGAGATCTTTAATGCACTGAACTGTTTTTTTTTATTAATTAAAATCAAACCTGGATTTTCCTACATATTTGGCCATGGAAAACTTTATATATAGTTTATACAAATACCCAAAAAGAATGTCATGAATTTTAGAATAATGTAAGGGCACTTGCCTAGTATTTAATACTAATATATACACAAAAGTGTCTTTATAAATAAATCAGCTGGCCTGCAATAGGAGCAGATATTCAAATGAGTGACTGATTAATTAAGGCCATGAATAGTCTTTGCATAACAAGCTTTTATTTATTTTTAATTAACATAACAAATGAATGTCATATTCATGCAACCAAGTCTATGGAAAAGGATAAGTAGAAATATGGAAAATGGAGAAATATTGTCTACCCAACCAAGACTACTAAGTCTTCATGTGGGTTTGGTAGGAAGGAAAACATTTTATGTTTTTCAAAAAAAAAAATTATTGTTCGATTGGTTAATGTTTTCGAAAAATACTTTATTATAGGAAAATAAATTTCTTAAAAAATGAGGAAAATGATTATCTTAATAAGAAAGGAAAAATAAGTTACACAAGTATTGACATTTCATATTGATTGTATCACTCCTCACACGCCAACATACTTCATCTTCATCCCATTCTTGTAGTCCCCATCCCCGCTACCTAACATCCCTAGTCCACCCCACCTCTCATCAGGGCGATGCTATAGCCTGTGAAAGATAGACAGTCGAACATCATTCATCAAAAAATTAAATTGTGTATATAGATAAGATATTCTTTATTTATATGGGTATATGAATAAATAAACACTCTTAAACACAACAAAAGTCTATGGTCCAGTGATTAATGTGTCCATTTAAGAGTCTAAGGTCCCTGATTTGATTCATGCTTGCTGCATTTTAACAAAATTTTCTTTAAGAAAAAAAAAAGGAAAAACAGAAATAGTTATCCAGTATCTTTCTATTTTTAACCTTAAATTTAATTACATTTTATTCAATGATTTTATTAACCTAAGAATTCAGATTTTTTTTTTCTTTATATTTCAATTGATATTAAGTAAATTGTTAGATTAACACTCTGCTATGAAATTACATTTAAAGGTAAACTTAAAAGTCATTTTCTCTATTACTCTTTTGATTATTTCTAAATTATTCTTTTAAAATATGTAAAATACTTAAAGAATCTCAATTGAAAAGATGGTGAATATGGAGAAAAAGTTTCAACAATTGTCTTAAACTATGAAAATGTACAAATATCCTAAATTATGAAAATAATTTCAACAATTTAAATTAACTAGATGGAGTGAGTTCAACCAGTAGATACAAAAAAATTCTTGACTATTTCTGTTAATTTTGATTTATATTATTGATAGTTTTATAATTTATATTTTCGTTTGATTTAATTAGATGATATGCAATTTAATTTCAAAATTGGGTACACCCATTCACCAATAGAAAATAATTTGTGCACCTATTTCGCTAAAAAAATTCACTCTTTTAAAATTTAAATATTCTTAACGAAATTTTTAACTCTGCCATTATCTCCTATAATATTTGTCTAAATTATATTCAAATATTTTGTGGATAATATAAAAAAAAATACTTTTTTTCAGAAAATGTTTTTCTTGGTACTAAACTCAAGCACGTCAAATATGATAGATTTGCATATTTCATAAATTAGTATAAATAGTTCATTCACATACACGAGTGCCTTCTATATATTTTCTTTTATATTTTTTCAACAACACACATGCCCACATAGATTTAATTAAATTACTATATAGTTGCATTTTAATTGGAATCAGACTTGATTTTGATGCATCTGAGATCATGGCTTGAATCATCATTACCAAAACCTTTGGCATTTTATTTTTTGTTTCTAAGAAGCAGCCAGTATATACATAGTTAAACAAGAAGTAATTTTCATTAAAGATTTTTTGGAATAATTAATTAAATTGGGTGATATAATTGCATGGTGATGGAGATTGTAATGACAAAGAGATAGTGAACGTGTGTCAATTTAATTAAGCCTTAAAAAAGTATAATTAAAGAAAAAAAATCGACTCAATATTTTTTAATTAACAGACAAAAAGAAACAACAAAAGCTGTAATGTTGATGGATCATTTTTAATTTTTACATCCTATCATTATCATTGTCATGGGAAGCATCCTTTGTCTTTCCTCAGCTCTCTATAATTAAAAAAAGAGCAAACAGTTAAAAACACATTTAAATTATTTTATATTTTTAAATTTCATATTTAAATTATTAAGTGTACAAATATGTTTTATCTAATAAAGTATCACGAATTATTTATCACAATATATATTTTTCCTATATGAACTATAGTGATATTTCTAATAGAATAAGTGAACAATTGATAACTGCACAATATTATAGTTCATATATAAAATTTGCATACTTATTAATTCAGATGTGCAACTCAAAAATTGAGATTTAATATTTTAGAAGGTTATTTTACCCCATACTGGACACTAATCTAGATTGATTAGACCAGCTAATATCAAACACCACTTAATTGTCATATTTATGTTCTTGGTTTTGGCCTTAGTTTCAATCTGCAGTCAAATAATATAGACGTTAGTTTCATTTAAAAAGTCATTCAATCAATACAATATTTATTTCACTCTTCATTATTTTCTACCTTTTTAATATTACATCTTCTTTCTCTTTTAATCTATGTTGTGAATTTATTTAACTATAGCATAAATAAATCTGATCTATAAAGTAACTTAAAAAGTGTAACTCATTTTCAATATATATAATAGTGTAATGATAAAAAAAAAATTATTCGTTTTATTGGTAAGTTAATTATATAGATTAAAAAGAGAAAATAATATATATATATATATATATATATATATATATATATATATATATATAGATTAGAAGAATGAAAAAACAGTATGCACTTATTCATGAATAAGTGGTAAAAATTGACAAAAAATTAAAACTTTCAAAGGGGAGATATACTAAGAAAATAAATTGATAAGAATAATAAGAGATGATATAAATGAAATGTATTTAACTCAATGAAGATTTCTAGCTATAAATAGAAAATAACTTAAAGTATAAAAGGGGAGAAATTTTAGAAAAATAATAAGGATAATTTCAATGCAGAATTTTTTAGTCAACAAATTAGGACAATAAATCAAAATGACAAAAAATTAAAACTTAAAAAAGGGAGAGATACTAACAAAATAAATATATAAAAATAACGAGAGATGATATAAATGAAATGTATTCAACTTAAATGAAAATATCTTGCCATAAATAGAAAATAGTTATAGAAGGGGAGAAATTTTAGAAAAATAATAAGGATAATTTCAATGCAGAATCTTTTAGTCATCAAATTAGGACAATAAATTAAAATGACAAAAAAATTGAATCACTATATAAAGAAGGAATATACAAGCAAAACAAACAGAAGCAAAGTTACATCTCTTTTAATTTCGATATGAATAACTTTCATTTCTTTCTGTTTGTTGTTCTTTTTCTTCTCAATTCATCACTAGACGTTGTTGCTATCAGAATTGAGGATGTTTCAATCAAATCGTTAAAAGTCAAAAAGGTTTTTCGATCTTTGCTAGAGTTAAGAGCTTCAAAAAACTTTAAGTCATCCTTGCATGAAGTTCCTGCGGGACCAAGTCCATCACACAACTTATCGCCTCCTCCCAATACACTGAAACTCCATAGTGGAAAACTTCATATGATGTAATAATTCAACAAAATTCTTTTAAATTCAATATATTATTCGATCTCTTTCAATGTGTAGCATATTATATGAATCTGAAATAAAGTTAGTTGAAATATTCTTATAAATATTTGTTATTGTTCTCTTCATTTTCTTTCGTTTAATTCTTTTGAATATATATATATATATACACACATATTATTAGATTTGCTCTAAGTATGTATAATAAATATTAAAATTGTTTGGTTTTGGAAAGTCTCCCCCACCCCCTTCCTTCGGTCTATCGTTTTTTCAAAGTTAATAACTCTGGAGAATTAAAAAAATGGTTTATTAATTTTATGAAATAATAAATATTAAAAAAGTATTTGTTTTTTAAATAAAAACTGCATATAAATAAAAATACATGAAGTATGAATCGAAAAAACATACTTTTTCTGTTTTACAAAGAATGATTTAGTTTGACTTGATATGGAGTTTAAGAAAATAAAGAAGATTTTAAATCATGTGGTCCTAAATTAAAGTTATGTCAAATATATAAAATTCTCCTTTAATCTTGTGGCTTTAAACATGCCACGTGAAAACTTGTTATAAAAAAATAAAGAGATCATTCTTTGTTAAATAGACTAAAATTAAAAGATTATTATTCTTTTAATTAAGATACATATAAACAGCCGGCCTGTAATAACAAATAGAGCTACATAAATTATCCAAACCCTGCCCCCACATTTTTCAAAATAGAAAGCTTATAAATTGACTCATCTTCCATTATACGTTAATTACTCATTAATTTCATGATTATATAACAATCAATCAGATCAAATCAAATTAACCAAACAAATTAAGGAAAACTCCAATATTATGAAGAACTCGTCAACTCATCAAGAAGTTGACCTTCAACAAAAACATCAAGAAAACGGTATAGGTCGATTTTATGAGTGTGTTTTTTGCAAAAGAGGATTCAATACGGCTCAAGCTTTAGGCGGACACATGAATATTCATAGAAAAGATAGAATCAGAATAAGCAGATCAAGTCAAACCAACGGGCCTTACCTGACATGTTTTCCGGGCCATACACCTACGACTACTATAGGCCCGTTTGTGATGAACGGGCCTGATTGTGGATCCGAAGATAATAGGCCGCAGTGTCTTAATTTGTTAGGAGATGATTGGCGTATATTTCAATTTGGTGAAAATATGGAAAAGAATAAGGGGATATCAGAAGATGATTTGGATTTGGAGCTTCGATTAGGCCATGATCCTTAATTAATTGTACTAATTAGTAAGTACCTTCATCATTAATGGTGCAGATATTGGTAAGTAGTATATATATTGTACTAAAAGTATATGCTTGTTTATCTGAAAATTAGCCCAAACTATATATTAGGGTTTTTGTGTGATTAGGTAGTACCGTATTATTTGTCAGTTCCCTATTTTTTACTATGTATTACTAATAAATAAGAATTCAATTTTATGTTTAGCTATCTAGCTTCTTGGGTTCTCACTTTTTATTTATTTATTTTCTAGTCGATTTTGAAGTATGTATTGAAACTTCGATTAAATCTGAATCACAGTCTACATGGTCCATTTGGAGTGATGCTCCCTATGGGAGTTTCTACGTACCCAAAATTCGAACCCGAGACATCTTATAAGAGTGAAGCAACTCGACCAATGCATGACAACCCATGGTAGTGTTCTCACATTGAAGAATGCTACATTTTGCATTCAACTAATTAAAATTTGCTTATGCATATAGATGGTATAAGATCTTTGTATCTTGGAAATGCTTAGCCTAGACATACTCCATTCTCCCGTTCTTTTCTTGTTATTATTATTTATTTTATTGTTTTTGCTACAAAAGATGTATTAATTCTGTTTCAATTTATTGTCTTTAGTTTTTTTTAATCGATTAAAAAATAACGTGTTTTTCCTTATTTGACAACTCTTTAATTGTAACATCTCAACACATTTAACACCACAAGATTTAAGGTAGTTTGGTACATTCTAGTATGAGAACAAGATTCAAATCATTCAATTCCTTTGATTGCTACTTTTAATGTGTTTTCTAGTCTGCTTCTGTAAAGAAAGGAGAAAAGAGATCAGGATAAGTCTTTAATTAAACAGTCTACGTTGATCACTTATAATAAGTAAGTTATTATCCTATTAAATTTTGTTAAAGAATATATAATATTAGTGTAATGAAATTATACTCGCACATACTTATCTGTTGTAGTAGGTAACTTCTTTTTTTTTTTAATTATTATTATTTTTCTTTTATGATTCTTGGTAAATGCTTTGAAGTTTCGATGGATTTGAATTTGTATTGAGTAGGTCTTGTTAATGGCTCTTATCCATTTCATTGATTAAGGGTAGAGGCATCCTATATGAAATCTCGTATGTATTCGATTTCTGGACGACACGATTACATCTCGTAGCAAGTGTATAAACACCGATATATAATAACTATTAATCGGTGTTGGTACCAACCAATTTTTAAGAATATAAATCACTTTTATGAAGTTGTGTCTGTAGAAATTCTTTGACCTTGTAGCATAGAAAATCCTTTAAACTTAGTAGTCCCTAAATCAATGTTGGGTCTCATTTATGTGAAGAAACTTTGAGAAAATTGCATATACTAAGATAATTTATCAAAATATGTATATTCTTGTTCTCACTCTACCAAGTTAGTCTTGAACTGGATATTTGAACAATAATATGGGGAAAATATGGGACATGATGTTATGGACAATTATATTGTATGGAAACTAGTGGAATTTGGCAACTGTCTTACTAGTATAATCACAAAATATGTGGTTAATTGTATATCCTATAGATCATGGCTTAAGTCACTCTAGAGGAATTAATACACAGGTTATTACTTGGGGTGACAATTATATAGTTCCAAAATAGTGCTCTTGTAATTCCAAGGTACTTTATTGTTAACATTGACTAAAAAAAATTATATATTAAAACAATAAATAATAATTTATTTATTTTTAATAAATAATTGTTGAAGTCAATTTTCAAAGGAAAAACACTAGCAACCTATGTATCCTTTCAATAAATTAAAGTAAAGAGACTTATCCTAGGTCTAGACGAAATCGAAACTTCATGTTTTAATTTGTTTGAGTTGAGACAAATATTTTATATCATAAGCAAAGTTTTTTTAGAAAGAAAGAAATTTTATTTGTACGCTTTCATTTAAAGAAGAAGTCTAATATCCAATAAAATAGAAAGTTTTGTTAACTTCACATTTATGAATATACTAAACTCCCTCTAATATATAATGAATAAACTGTTTGACTAGGATAACGCCCCAAACATACCTATGACCAACTAAAGAAATTGAAATAAAAGTACCCTAAACTATAGAAGAACAAGAACTCAAGGGGTCGGCTTAGTTGTGTGTCATATATCATAGAGCTACAAGAATTTTCTTTAAACATAAAAATTATATTTGTATATTACAGTTATAGTTTGCATAATTGTATTTCATAATAAACATAAATATATATATTTCGCTATACGTATACAAAAGAAAACAGTTGTATAATTTCGTTGTACATATACAAAAGATCAATTGTATAATATGTTTTGATATACATATACAAAAGATCAATTGTATAATATGTTTTGGTATACATATACAAAGATCAATTGTATAATATGTGTTTGTATAAAGAGAGAAAGACAAAAGAAAATTGGGCAATGGAAGATTATATTATAATCACAAGTTTATATGATGAAAATATATGCATTTGTATTTGTATATACAAATTTCTTTCGATTTATATACACACAAACACAATGTATACATTTGTGTTTGTATAAAATAACAGAGGCGAGCGAGATCTGGGAGAGGGAAGAGAGGAGAATGTAAATACATGTATATATACAATTTTTTCTCACTTTATAAAAACAAAAACGCACATTTTATTCATTTGCGTTTGTATAAAAGCGAAAGAGGCGAGTGAGATTCATCGCAAGAGACCTGATATAGCAACAGTTTGCTATTAGGTACGATTAAATCAAACTATGGTTATAGCATTTAATTTAAATTAATAGTTCGTATAATATACAATTTTCCCAATTTTCTATATGCACACTAATATTGTATGTTAAAAACAAATTAAAAACAAGAAGCACCAGTGGTCTAGTGGTAGAATAGTACCCTGCCACGGTACAGACCCGGGTTCGATTCCCGGCTGGTGCAAACATTTTAGTTTTATCTTTTGTTTTAAAAGAAACAAATTGATTTAGCAATTGGGTTAGGAGAATGATAATCAGAGATATTTCTTAATCTGAGGGCTTTAAGAAACACATTTTGAGGCCTTTTTTCCACAATGTATCCATTTGAATATTATAGCTGTGTTGTTCGATCCATTCAAAAATATCTAACAGGTATATATTAAATTTTTCAAAATTAATATATATTTGATAAATTTAATAGGGGTGCGACAATCAAAAGTGAAAACAAAGAAGGCATAGGAGTGAATCTCATGATAATATTTTCTTCTTACTCACCAAATACCAGATCACTTTAATAACAAAATCACTTATTTCTAAAAATATATTTTCCACAATTTCCTACACACCCTCAATTAACTTTTTAGTTAATCCTAGGTCATATTTATGTTTGCACAGATTTAATGGGCATTTGGGAATTCATAAATCACAAAACTTCAAATTCCAAAGGTCTTTAATGAATGTATAATACCAAGAGGTTGATATTCCGTTGGGAGAAAAAGTGATCTTGGACCTAATTAATGAGGTTATTTCTTAAAATCAAATAAAGCAAAACATGACATTTCATTTAATTGAAACCTAATTAAGTGTTATTTTCCCTAAAGTGAAAAAGACGTTAATTAAAATTTAACAAAATATTTATATTTAATTTAATGAATAACATATGAAAAATTACATATATATAATTTCTTGATTTGATTTGATTATTTTCGAAATTATTTTAGTAAAAGATTAAAATCAAACCAAATTATGTTAATTTTTAAAATTTAAATTATAACTTAATCAAACAATTAAATTAAACATCGTTTTAAATATCTCATTATTTGATTCTAAAAAAAGGGGGGGGGGCTCTAAATTACCATGAGCTCATTATGCCATGTGAAATCATTTTTATGATTATTTTTTTTCATGTTCCACACATCTCCCATCAAATTACCTCAAATTGTTTGTCACGTATATATTCAACTAAAGAATTTTTTAATATAATAATTCGTCAGAAAAATAAATTTCGAAAAAACAACGAAAATGAAATAAAGCCCAGTTTGAAAGTCAAAATACAAAAGCATCACCACCACGTGTCATTAGATAAAATCAAAGAAAAAACTAATTTTATTTTTTTATATGAGAAAGCAAACAAATTATTTAGAAGCAGCAGTTCCCAGATGCGGCGTTCGGCGGGAAATTATTTAAAAAATTAGAAAGATGGAAAAATTATTTTAATCTACTTTTAAATAATTAAAACGTAACGTTCAATATTAACATTTAACTACATGACAAATTATAGTGGGCCCTCTTCTTTGTCACCACAACTAGCAAAATTAAAGCTGGTAAACAAACACTAAAATAAAAAAAAAATTTGGGCTTTTCTACATCAATTGGAACTAATATAATAATGCAAATAAGAAACTTAACAAATCAATAATATATACACACTCAAGCTATAAAATATATATAAAAAGATTTATTTAGTCGTTTGGTACGTAGAATAAGGTTAGGTATTATTGGATTTAATTTGATATAAAAGTTTAGTGCCATGTTTGGTTAATGGTATATATAAACCAAACATGGTATAAATTGAGTACCAAACTTGATTATGAGATGTCATATGGACGCAATACATAAATATACTTTTTAATCTGACCTAATTTATATGTATGTCTTTCTATTTTGGACATATAAACATAAATTTGTATAAAATTAAACAAGTAGATACATGAATTTTACATGACATAACACGCTTAAAACACCATGTAAGACACAAATTGCCAAGTACGATATCACATAGGATGTATGAGTCTATTTGTTCAACTTTGTACGAGTTTAAGTGTCTACAATTATGCGCTATCAAAATTAAAGGACATAAATATGAATTGAGACCAAATTAAAAAAACATATTTAATGGATTATTTCCGTCATATTTTTAGAATTATCTTATACCATATCTCAGATAGAATAAATTAATTTAAAAATTATAATCCCAAACTAATTTGATCTCCATACAAAATCACCCTCTAAAATAAAAGATGTGGTATTTCTACATTTTTTTTTGAATAATTTCCTTATTAATTTTTTTTGGACTCCACCACTATACATAAAAAGAGAAAGCAATTCCCCCAAAATAGAGTCAATATCTTAAAAGTTCACTCAACTTTAAAGAAATTATTTAGTAAAGTTATTAAATTTTATTTAATATCAAAAAAATCACTCAACTTAAATATTTATATCAATAAAATCACTCAACTCAATTTATCATTAAAAACATTAACATAAATAAATAAATTATTTTTATGCCATGTAAATATGAACTCCATAAAAAAGTTTTTTAAAAAAAGCATCGAATTTTTTTTATGAATAAACTTAATAATTATATTAGGATATTATTATAAATTAAAATGTAATATGATGAGCTTTATCCCCCCCAAAAAAAGGCAAGAGAGAAAAATTCCGTAAACAATTGTCATGACAAATAATTGGGAAGTGCATGATTTTTATCGTATAAAAAATATATATATACGTTGGCTTAATAACTGCAACTCTACAAATATTAATCTGTTGAGGCCATTAAATTATATAAAAAAAATTTGACGTTCATCCTCATACCAATTTAAAGTGCATAAAAAGATTATACTAATATTTATTCCACTAATTAAATTTATTCTTAAATATTTATATATTTATTTTGCCATGTCAACTTTTTAAATAAAATTAATTGAGTGTTTTGATGAATACAAATGCATAAATTGAATGATTTATTTATATAAAGCATAGTTCGATGACTTAACTAAACAAATTATTAAAGTTAAATGATTTTATTGATACAAAGACATAAGTTAATGATTTATTGATATAAAATAAAATTTGATAACTTTATTAGATAAATTTTTAAAGTTAAATAATTTTTTGAGATATTAACTCCCAAAAATAAAACATATGACTTGACAAATAAACTAATGTTTTCAACGGTATCTTTTTACTTTTGGTATAAAATTTTAAACTTTTTCTTAGTACTGCTCCTTCTCTTCCACTTTGCTCAACAATAATGATAGATGTTTAACATTTAAAGAAAACAAATTAAATATATATTGTCACATAAACTTTAAAGTAATATAATTTGTGATTTACATCCAATGTTGTAACTTATTACATTATAGTTTATCTTTTTTAAAACAATCTACATTGCTTATAATAAAATTATAAAAACTCAATAATTTCTATCTGAAATATGTAAGATCATAAATTTCAAAAATCTCTTATAATATTGCAAAAGCCATAACAAAATGTCCCCTAATAACCCTACACACATACCTTATATTGCCCCCTTTCATTTGACACTCCTTATAAAAACTCCCTACAAAGTCCATTATTAGCCCCACCTTAATTCACATTTGCACCATTTCCTAGTCTGTTCGTGTGCTTTATATTCATCTTCATCTTCATCTTCATCTAATAATATTATGTCTAGTACTGGGACAGGTTCATCACCTTGCGGCGCATGTAAATTTTTGCGCCGCAAGTGTGCTGTTGATTGTATTTTTGCTCCCTATTTTTGTTCAGAACAAGGTCCTGCTAGATTTGCAGCCATACATAAGGTGTTTGGGGCTAGTAACGTTTCGAAATTGTTGTTACACGTTCCTGTCCCCGATCGATGTGAGGCTGTTTTTACTATTGCTTATGAAGCTCAAGCTAGGATCAAAGATCCTGTCTATGGTTGTGTTGCACATATTTACTCCTTACAACAACAGGTAACTTTCATACTCGATTTTTGTTGCTGGTTAGAGTTATACATGCAAAATTTTCATGTTAAAATATGTGAAATTAGGTGTCAGATCCCAAAAGTTTGGCTCAAAAGGATTAGAATTGTCCACCGATGCAGGACTTTTGTCATTCTTTAACATCCCACCTCACGCTTAAAGCTTAGCACCTGGTGCGTGAACAATTTTAATTTTGGGGTTCCCAACATCGAGCTAGATGTGCCCTGCTCTGATACCATGTGAAATTAGATTTTATGTCTAACTCACACCCCAAAAATTAGCTCAAAAGAGGAGGATTGCACAAGACTTATAAGGAGTTCACCCATTTCATTAACCACCGATGTGGGACTTTTGTTATTTTTTAACAAAATATACTTCTAGTTAATAAATTTAGTTATTCATATATAATCATGGTGTTTTATTGGATATTAATAGTACATAAATTAACTTGTATGTTTATGCATGTTTTATTTCCGTGAAATTGTCAAATGCTCTCTCTAGTTTAAAATTTAGTAAATTTTTTAAAATTCAAGAGAATTGTTGAGATAATTTTTCTTCTTTTCATATTTATCGGGTGTTAATTACTTTACAATTTGTAGGAGAATATATAGTACTATGGGAATTTCTTGTTTTTTTTCATGAAGTATTTTCCTTAGTACCTAGCTAACATATATTACACACCCTCAATGTCAATTTCTTTTTTTCTTGGTACGTATATTGATTTGAATTTTGTTAAATTTGTTAGGTAGCATATCTTCAAGCTCAACTTATGCAAGTGAAGACTCAGCTGGCACAAAGTTTACTCAACAATTCAAGAAATTCAGAAAATTTTTATCCTCATCAATGGTCCAACAACAATATGACATCATCTTTCCAACCTAGTAATAACAATAATAATAATCCAACACATACTATGAATTCAAATTCATCACCACAAAGTTCACTTGAATCGATTGATCATTATAGCGATGGAATAAATAATAATAATAATAATATGCCAGAGATTCAAAGCCGACTAGATCAAGTGTTTTATCATCAAGCGGCTTACACTAGTAATAGTAATAGCAGTAGTAATAGTAATAGTAGAAAGAGGCCTTCGCAAACTGAGTTGGGTGAACTTCAAGCATTGGCTCTTAGGATGATGAAAAACTAATTAATAATAATTAGTAGTTTAATTTCTTTTGTTTAATCTTAAATCATGTGTACATAGACTATGAGAGAGAAGAAACTTTTGATCCATATTATGTTAATCAAGAGCCTACAAAGGAGGCCTTTTTTTTTTGTCCAAGGAGATATATAATTATATTATTTCAAAAATTGAACTTTTATTTTCTTTGTTCTTATTTTTATTTCATAGAATGAATATGAGCTTATTATATTATTTATTTATTTATATGTATATAGAATTTATTTTGTTTTTATATGTATATACAATAGATTAGTTAAACTTATGAAAACTTTATTTAGATTCACTCCAACTTAGCTCCTAATTACTATTATAATCTGCTTGATCAACTATACATTTGAAGTTTGCTATATGTATCTTTTTAAATTAATTTTTTATTTTCGTTAGGTGAAAAGTGTATATCAGAATTATCATTTGTATCACAATAGGGATATTGCGTAAAGTTAAAGGATATATCAAACGATTTTTTCTTATAAAATTACTCTTTTAAAAACATGGTCATTATAAATCTGTAATCCCAATGAACCTAATTACTTGTCTACTTTTGAATTGACATTCCTATTAAGAAAATAATTGACATTGTGAGTTTATGATTTTACTCTTTATATTAATTATGAAATGAATGAATTAAAAAAAATTCTATTTTTTTCAAAATAATTAATTAAGAATGTAATAGGTAAAATAAATTTTCATTTTTTGATTTATCAGAATAGATAAATAATTAGCGACAATTAATAATGAAAAAAGTGAACAAATAATTAAATATGAGAAATTATAAAATATGATTTATACGAGGTGGTCTTTGACTAATGAAAGAAGATAATTATCCCTTTTGACATTTTTGGAAGAGGTCTAGGAATTTGAGCTGTACTGATTATGATATCCTTATTTAATTTAATAAATTTTATACTCACTGCTCTTTATTTACATCGACAAAGGATAAGAAGACTTGAATTTCATTCGTTTCTACAAAGAGATCAACAATTTAATAAATTAAACAAGCTAAAAGTCTACCTTCCTGCTAATTCCTTTGCCAGAAATAATTAAATTCAGAATGTGTGATCTATGTTACACGTATAATAAATATACCTCGAATTATTATAAATAGCATTCAGATATTTTTATTATAATTTTAAGACATTGATATTTATATTGTCTAAAAATTAAAGCATATATATATATATATATATATTTTTTTTTTATACAAATAGATATGCACGTATCATAATCTTATTTGTCGACTCGACAGATAAGATTGCACCACGTCACGTTCCTGTTTAGTCTTTTGCTAGAGTGAAGGGTGTAGATGCTCTAATATTTGGAGACAGATACATCAATGTCCCAAAAATATGACGAATAATATATGCATATCATTTACTATAATTCGGGGATATATTATCCTCTGTCCCATAAATAAATTAATTTTGTTTGCATGTCGTTTGATAAAATTATTACGCTCAATATCATTCAGTATGCGGAGTGAGAAAAAGAAAAATATTTTATAAAAAATATTTAATAATCCACCACTATATATCTATAGAACAGAACAATTTTAAAATTAAATATTACAAATCAAATATAGAACAAAATTAGTTATAAATTTTATCTTAAAATTATTATATTTATCTCATGTATCAAACCGCTCCGAGATTCTTAACGTGACAATACATGCAAACTGAAGAATAGACCCTCTAAGGTACATTGATGGAGTAATAAAGTTGGACTGACTGAATACATTATTTGACAATAATTTTTTTCCTTAGATATTTAAATTATGATATACTCTAATTAAATATTTGAGTATTATTATGTTTATATTAGACACTTCTCTCTCTATAATATATAAAATATAATATATCAAATATTGAATACTTTTCTCTCTATATATATATAATATAATATATCAAATATTGAATACTTTTGGATGTATATTTATTATGAAATTTGGTTTCTTAACAAGTCGAGTTCTTTGATTAAGTATGGCAAAAACGAACTAATGAAAAATTGACTACGTTAACAACGAGATGACACTACTTGTATTATCTTGCCATGATTGTGCAAATATATGAGGAACTCATTTTTTTAATTGTTTCCAATTCTTTTGCATAAAACCTTAGTGACAAAATTTTAGAAATTTAAAATTTAATAGTTTTAAGGGCTGATTTCTTTGAAATTACGAATTCAAAACTTATGTATGTTAAGATATAAGTCAAAATAGGTGAGTTCAATTAAATCCGTTAAAAATATGAAGTTGATCGGAATTGCTCAAGTATAGCAATAATTCTTTTGACCTGATTCGACATTGTTATTTACTTTGATTTGATTTTTGTTTACCTAATAGGTCCGCCTTGGCGAGTATATTTTTGAAGTTGCAATGCGTATGGGCAAAATCTACTTTTTTTCGATTTATATAATTTGATGATTTTATCTTAAGCAAACTCCTTAAGAAATTTATTCATCTATGTATCTAAATAAGTGTATGTATGAAAAATTGACCATTGATACTTTTTTGATTATGTGAAAAAGTCATACTAATTTTCATTTGAATTGAAATAAACATAAAAACTAAAAATATTAGTATATAATATGAATTGAGGGTACAAAAAATCATGATTCATTTATTCTGAAAGGTCACACGTTTGAGATTAAAAGTATATCTACTTAATTAAAGGGTCCCTCTTGCCTTTAATTGATGTTAAATTAAGTTGGTTTACCTAACATTAAGTAATATTTTTATAATTTTAATACCCATGATTATATGCACCTGTATTCGAATTTTTAGACAACTTGTCCCCTTAATTAACTGCATTTTGTCTGCATCGTCACCAAATTACGTTCTAATAGCAATTTAAATCAAACTAATTCTCTTTAAAAATCATTTAGTTGAAACATCACATTGTGCATTTAATTACTACTAATAACATTTTGGAGTATCTGAAGTTTTTTTTCTAAAACATTATCGTAAGTAGACAAAATAAGGTTCAAAAACTCTTCCAATTTATCGAAAATGATGTGTACTATAGTATTAACATCTATGAATAAAGAAATTAAAGTTATATTAAATGCTGAAGAAAAAAAATAAAGTTCGATCGAAAATTTTAATAACTTAATACTTTATTTATATTAAAAGTTCATTAAATATTTAAAATTATTGTTATAAAATCCAGAATTGATAAAATTAAAATATTTGATTTGATTCTAATGAATGTGATGGATCTAGTGATAGACCAACTTTCCAAAGACAAAAACAGAAAGAACAAGAAATGAGTTTAGTTTAATTAAATTTAATTAGATCAATCATATTCAGGTATACTTCGAGCCCATGACCAAAAGTCTTTATAAAATAAAAAAATAGAGACAATTTATTAGTCAAGCTGCACGTAACACAATTTTCAAACTTCATTTCGGCGTTAAATAATTGAAACAAGATAAAAAGGGTTTGTTTTAAAAATTTAATAAAGTTACTTATAATATATAATTTATGTTCAAACACCGTAGTAGACTCCATTAATTGCATTTAGAAAAGTAATTATTCGTTGATACTATTAGTTAATTAAGTACACGATGGGTGGGGGCTCTTTAGTTGATTATATTTCTAATTTCATGTTCAATAAAAAAAAGTTCTTTTCTAAAAGTTGTAACAGTGACCAAGAAAAAGAAAGATGACCAGATAAAGTAATCCAACTCATTACAATTAGTATTACTATTATTATTATAAATATTTTAGCTAATATGCAATGTATAATGATAGTATAAACTATGTACTACATAATCGATGCGTATATATTATATACTAATAATAATTATTAGCTCAAAAGACAAAACGAGCGAAAAGAGTTTTAAACTTGAGACACTGGTCACCTCAGAGAGTTGTATGAATTGTTATAGCTATGCAAGTGAATATTTTTAGTAGATCTGACTAAAAATGTTTAAAACCCTGCAACTAATATATGTATACATTTAATAGGTGTTTAGACGATATGATTTTGTATTTAAAAAAAGTATTGAGAGTACTTAGAAAAGTCCTTTTGGAGCACTGGAAATAAAATTAAAGTTTTATGAGTAAAAACTTGTAATTTTTTTTAATTTCAAACTTCAAATTTAAAATTAAAATAATACTAATCTAATTTGATATAAAAACAATTATTTTGAAGCAAAATTCATGGTCAAACGAAGTCTAAATTCCTTCCTTTTGCTTTATTTGGGTCAATGAATGTCCTTTCAAGTTGAAAGAGAGGAATCTGTTATGCTGTTTTAACTGATTTCATGCTGTTGGAAATTAACAATATATTATAAAGTATAAAGTGTTCAATGGACCATTTTATTTTCGAGTCAAACAAAGGAATAGAGGGAAAAAAAAAATGAAAAGATGTGTGATACTTTAGCTTATAAAGAAAGTCAAAAGTTTAAGACACTATTTAACGGGACATCTAGTGAAAAGGTAATAATCTCTCTTCAATTCTAGGATAATTAAGAATTTTATTTTACTGTCTGTTATATGCTATAAAAAATAAAAATAATTTTGTGTAAATTGTTAGTTTAATTTCGGAATTTTTAACGGTCTTAAAATTTTTCTACTGAACTTACTAAACTTAGATTTTCTTTGATATATTCTCGATGTGTAATACGACACAATAAGTGGTCTCAAACTCTTGTACACTATATAAAAAATGAGCTTTAGCGATAATTAATTAACAATTACCGCTAACTATGTATTTTTATCGGCAATTAACACTCTTTGTATATGTCTCTAAAGACTTTATGATATTGGATCTAATGACACTTAACTACTGTCTGTGAAGACTTTAGCTCCCTTTATTTATGTGTCTATTTATTGTCGCTAAAAGTTTTTTTTGTTATAGTGATGGGAGCATGGAGTTTTTAATAAAAATATAGAGAAGTGTTGAAAACACCCCTAAATTTGACGAGAATTTAGGGGTGCATTTCACTAATGTCACAAGATCGGGGTGTATTTAGCTTTAATTAGTCAAATAAAAAAATATTTTTAAGAATGACAATAATTCCAAAATAAAACTAACAATTTGCACCAAATTTAAACCTGTTTTTTATACTTTTCTCTTTTGAATTAATTAGAAATAAAAAGAGTTAGATTTTTTTTTTAAAAAGAGATAATTATGTATAAGAGCTATAATGGGTAGGCAAAAGTAATTAGTTTAAACTTCAATAGTTAGAAAAATAAAGGAGTAGATAAAGATGATTAATTTGATTTTTGTGGACAATTATATACCTTTCTCTAAAAAATTCCTTCTAGAATCTGTGGCTAAAATTAAAAAAAAATAAAATTCGTGGCCATTTTAGTAAAAAAAAAAAAGTACTAGTACTTAATAAAATAAAATTGTAGCCTTGAGTTTTCACCAAAAATTCAGCTAGAGTTGGCTACTAAAAAGTGAAGGCCTAACAGTAGGGAAATTCACCTATCATTAAAAAAGATTGAAGATTGGTGGACTGCACACGTGAGAAATATCTCTATTTAAGTCAAGTTTTTTCATTTTAATTTGTTTTTCTATTTTTCAAAAATATTATTAAAAAAAATATATTTTTTCTTCATAACTTTGTAAACAAGTAGTAATCTCATGTTAAAGGAAATGAATTAAGAAAGAAATAATTCTAATATTGTGGTTCTTCTTTCAGAATTTCATTCTAAGACCTAAGTATGTCATTTCAACTTTTCATAAGTCATTTTTAAGACAACAAATACAGAATTATTTTAATATATTTTACATATTTTTAATTTTAAATTGTGATAAAAAATCTCTTTACCTTTCTTAAACTATAAGTCAACTTAAAGTCAGGATGAATAATTTGAAATGAAGGAATACTGGTACCTACTTTCATTTTAAAGAAAATGACATTTATATACTTGAAAAATAATTTTTTTATTTGTTAAGATCGTTTCCAAATTTTCAAGATAAAATTATGATATATAATCTAAGAAAAATCACATTTCAAAACCTAGTTATTATGATTGGAAGGTTCAAAATTATATAAAACGAATATATACTATGAAATATTAATACGAAATTCAAGTCTCATACCTTACGATGTCGTATAACAAACGTATCTATCGTTCTCGTACGACTCAATGCAGCCTACGATCCAAATGGGCTTTTAGAATGGCTTGGGCCTAATTGCCTTGTAGATGCAGAAAAAGTCTAGCCACTTTATTCAAATACTAAAATTATTCAAGAAATTAAAAGTCCTATTTATTTACTATTTCTAATTTATGTTGTAATTCATTTATTAATTTTGAGATTTGGAAATGAGATTTTTTCCTCTTTTATGTTTATAATAAATGGATTTAAGATTTTCAATAAAAGTAGATATACTTTCTCAGAGTGTAGTAACTTGCAATCTCAACGGCCTTAGTTAAGAGCTAAAGTTATAAGCAGCTTGATGCAATAGTTGATCACAATCGCGAAAAGAGACGAATGTAGAATTTAATTTTTTGACTTCTTTTTTTTTATTTTTATATTGAGCCTGTTATGTATTAGAAGTTAGCAGATTCATATAAACCAGATACCATTACTCTGCATCCGCGTTTGATTGCGAAGTCAGGTATTTTACTAAACATATTTGAGTGTTCATTAATATATACCGGATCGAAGCTCGTAAAAGAACTTCTTTCGGTAAAAAATTACACAGTTTATATATAGTTAAAATCATATGTATATATAGAGTAGATGTTCAATCTTCTTTGACCTTTTCGCGTGTGTTTTCTTCTTCATACTTTGAACTCCGTAATAAAAATTTCAGATCCACTGTTGAATATATATACATAAAATATGACTTTTTAGAAGAAAAAAAATTATTCGACTGAAACGATGTTCATCTTGTATAATTATTGGATGGATGGGAAGTGTACAATAATGTCTTCTTATTTGATGAAAACAAACATCAGGAGACTGCTCTGAGCATAAAATACAAATCAAAACATATAAAAGATATTCATTTCTTCTATTTAAATTATAATAGCGTAAGAGATCTCATTTTCTCTCGACTTCAGTATAACATCACTTCACTATTATAAAAATAAAGATTTTTCTCATTACGGATCGGTGTGAAAGTTGTGCTATATATAGAACATGCTTTTTCACTCATTTTCAACTAAACCAAAATCAGTAACAAAATGCATAGTCAAAAATAAATTCTCATTACTCAAATAATGAAATACATCCTAATTTTTCTGTATAAAAACATTACTAGTTTTTCTTTACTCGCCGATTTAAAAGAAAACCCTAGAATAATAGGTTTCTCCCTAAGAAAGTATAATGAGTACCAGCTAAGGATCAAAAAACTAATGACTCTTTGAAATTATCAACTTCTCACACAACTAGTATTTATTGAAGTTCAATTGAAACTCCTCTATGCTAATATCTGGTATGCAATAACATGAATACTAATTAACTTATAATTTTGCCTTAAGGCACAACTTATGTGACCAGAAATGACAAATGTCATAACAAGAAAAGCAAATAAAATTAGCAGATTCCTTTGTACAACATCCTTCAATGCAACCCTCAACTTTCAATATGTGGTACCAAAGTGTTGTAATAGAAGACTACAACAAGTTTCAACATTCAAAGACGGATCTAGAGTAGGTTCTGTGAACTCAACTGATATACGAACATGAAAGAAATTAAATAAGGTATACACACATATTCTTGAACCTAATGACAATACATAAAAAAATCATGGATCCGCCATTACCATCATCAACACAAAATATTGATAAATTCTACACATCATCATGATCTTTTGTGCAAGATTCTTCCTTTGCGGCTTGCAGGATTCTAAGAAGCAGAACCTGACATTTACAGTCTATTGTTGACTGACCTATCACTAGAATATTACTTAGAACTTGTCTCTAAGTTCTCATTGTCAGTATAATATGTGATGTATGTACTTTACACCTAACAAAGTTCATCTAACTTAAGGTTAAACATTAATTACAAGCTCTAGTTTCAATCATTAATTAAGTATCTCCAACAAGTAGTATGAAAACACTTTTTTAATCATAATTTCATAGGGATTGGCATTGCAGGGGATATAACAACATATTTAACTCATCTCTCTAATTAGGAACACTAATAACATTATATAATTATGTATATGCATGCACTCTACTACAAGTAATAAACATTTATATTAATGATCTAAGATCAATAGTCCAGCTTATTATTAGCACATAAGAATTATATTGCTTGGACTCTTCAAAAATATTGAAATGTGTGTGCCAGATTCATCAAAAGTAGTGTATTTTTGGAGAATTGGCATAGGTGCGGCAATATTATTGGAGAGTTCGAGCAACATACACTTGCACTCTCCAAAGTTGCGGACGCACCTCTGTTAGGATATATCCTTCTAACATGTACTACTTACACACCTTATGACATTTTTGAAGAATCTGAACAACATAACATAAGATAAATCAACCAAAAAAATTTTCAAGAAGGATTAGGGTAGCAAGTCATTTACAATATTGTAACTTAAGCTAAAAACCTACAAATTGGGAAAGCATATAAAGAGAAACAATGAGGTTCCTTTATGATAGTAAGGTCTATGATTTAGTAGGTCTTGATAGATCCTCTGAAAAGCCAAATTAAGGAGTACTGATAATTAATAAAAGACACAGATCATTAATTTATTAAAATATACTAATAATATTCTACATATATCCAAGGTTACACATGACCTAAGGAGAAACAATTGTAGGCAGAACCATAGCTAATAGGCTTATGATGTTTTTTTTTTTGAACATTTTTTCTAGGGTTTCTAGCAAATATATCATGTCAAGTCATAAAAAGGCTCTTTTTAGCAATACAAAATTGACAAGAGTAATTAATCATCTCAACTTAGTAGTAGTAGTAGTAGTACTCATGAATGTTGAAGATATCTGAAGGCAACTGATTGAAGGTCATCAACAACATCATGATCTTGAAATGTCCATTGCTTGTTGTTGTCAAATGAAGAATCTACTGAGCAAGATCCACCTTCTTCAAAACTTGACAAATTTTCCTTAATTGGAACCACAAAATTAATATTCTCATAATTATTACCCATATGGTAACTATGATCATTTGATGTCATGTTGTTGTTGTAATTGTTTTCATCATAATATGGGATTGATGATCCAATATTATTGTTACTTGTCAAACTAGAATGATCAAATTGAGGCATAGTGTTTTGATTTTCAGATTGATGATGAAACCAACTTTGAACATCTTGAAATTTGTCATAATTAGGGTTTGTAATATAATTGGAACCATTTTGTATGTTTTGAGCTGCAGCTTGTTCCTTGAGTGAAGCAAGTTGTGCTTGTAAATTAAAAACCTATAACATCAACAAAAAAATAATCTTATAAATTCATAGATCAAGTAATTAAAAAGATTTCTGATTATCAAATTATAATTAACTATCATGTACCTGTTGTTGAAGAGCAAATATATGTGAAACACAACCATAAATTGGATCTTGAAGTCTAGCTTGAGCTTCATAAGCTATGGTGACCGCGGCTTCTCCTCGATCACTCACAGGTATATGAGCTAAGAGTTTAGAGACATTGCTAGCCCCAAACACCTTATGAATAGCTGAAAAATGTGTAGCACCTTGTTCATAGCAAAAATAAGGAGCAAATACACATCCTTTAATACATTTTCTTCTCAAAAATTTGCAAGCACCACAAGGGGAACCAGTGCCTGTCATCTTAATAATAGTAATATTATTTAATTTGATGGTGATGATAATTAATCAAGCTAATTATTTTGTGAGTTCTTAGCTCTAATTGCTAGCATTATCACCATGTTTATAAACACTAGAGGAAGAGAGAGGTGGATCATAAAATATTGAATACTAAATTAACTTAATTGATAGTGGTTCCCTTATTGGGCTACATTTTTATTTATTTTTTGTAATATAAAATTCTCTTTACCCCCTTACATTCTCAAATTAACATCCTTAAAGGACAAAAGAGGTAGCAAAAACCAAACCCATACATCTATGCTTGCTGCTAATTCATCACTCAGCTTATCAATGTCTTTCAATTGATAACTACATTTATATTTGGGAGACGTTTGATCATGAAAATTTGTCACTTTTCTTTCAAAAAAATAAATTTCGAAAAACACATTCTGTCATAAAATTTCAGAATTCAATATTCGAAGTCTTCAAAAAAAATTTTGATTTTGAGGGACTTAATATACATTTACTGATAGCGTAAAGAATTTTTACACAATCAAAATAATTAATATTACTTGTTATTGCAGATGAGTTTAACTAATATCCACCGTCAATAAAAACTTTTATTATTTTACATAAGCAGGTAAGTTTTATAGATAATAAAACTTAAATGAGACAGAGGAAGTGTTTTTCAGGTAATGTAACAATATAACATTTCTTTTATGAGTATGAAGTTTAAACTCTAGTATGTTTTCTGTCTTGTTTTTAATTAGAAATTTAAAATTATCTTTTTTATCTTTAATGGAATAATTTACCATCATAGGAATATGTAAAATTTCATTTCTTTTCTAAATTTTGTGTATAATCAAATGTTTGTATATATGGTCTAATCAAACGTGTGAAAGTGGCTTATACTGTTATAGGATAATTATTCTAGGAAGGTAACCTATTAACTACAATAATCAATTATTAGTTGTTGAAAAAAGGGTAAAAAATTATTGGACATTTGGAGTATGGTACAGTTTGAGTAAGTTATTGTTTTTTATTTTCTCATGAAAATGGTTTGTTTTGCAACACAATATATATAGAGATGTCTCAAACCTGGATGTATGCTAAACGAAATTTATCTTTTTTATTTTGTGTTTTTAAAACGTTTAATTATTCGAATGTATCAACATTATTATTTTCTTATTTTTTTACTAATGATTCTAGCTATAAAAATCTATTTTTTGAGATGTAACTAGAGTTTGTATTGAAAAATGAGAGATAGCAAACAAATTACAAATATTAAAGGTCAAAGACCAAAGAAAACTAAAATGCTCAAAGACTCCTATAAGGCAATTAGAAGCAAACGAGTATTGCATATTTCTTTTCTTAAATGATTTTTTTGTGTGTGTTGAGGGTGTGAGTGTGCGCGAGGGTCGAGGTAGAGCACTGATTAAGAATTTAGGAGTTCTAAATTTTTCTTTTTCAAAATAAGAGATGAGGTTCAAACTACAATTCTAGTGTGAAAATATTTACACGGTGACTTCTTTATCACTGAACCATCAATCAATTTTGTTAGGGGTTCACAAGGTAATATACATATATATCTATTTTATTTTTTAGTACGAATACATGATCAAAAGTTACTAAATTCGTTCAAACCCACGAACTCCCACCTAGCTTTGTCTCTGTGTGGAGTGGGGTTGGGGTAGTTGCATAGCAATATTGACCATGTCTATTATTTTATCGAAAAATTATACTATTACACATATATAAAAAGAAATGTTTTGTATACAAATTAAAAAGATTGTTTTAAAAATATATATTAAAGTTTTGAATATTCTGATTAAAATTTCTAGCTTTGTCCTGGAATTAATTAAGGAAATGAGAAAAAAAAGATAAAGCATTGTTCATTTTTGATTGTTTATACAAGTTATTAGAATATGTTTGGGAACAAGAGAAAGTAGCTTTTAAACGTAGTACTTAATTAGTGAGCAGTGTAGCTACCAATATTTGTAATTTTGTATTATAGTTTTGTGTTTTTCCTAAAAGGTTTATTCTTTGACAGATGTGAAAGTCACCTATATATATATCTGGACAAACTTTCTCACATCTTGTTTAATTAATAGTACTACAAGAAGAAACATTTTGATTAGACAAAAGATAGGAAATAAATAAACTACATACGTAATATTTCAATATTTTGAAATAACAATATAACGTAGTTTAGTGTTTTTAAATATGAGTTGACTATAATTAGTTCAGAAGGTCATTCGACTACGAGACTACGAAATTAAAAGTGTAAAAATAAGCATGAATTTCATAATTATCACCGTATAAATCAAATCCCATTCACAATGGGAGAAAAGACATCATAGGAATATTTTACTAAATTATAGGCTGCAAATTCTATCTCTAATTGTGATATATGACATCTATGTACGGTGTATGTATTTTCTTAGCAAGAAATTAAATTGTTGCTTACACGCTAATCTATGTATTTAATTTAAATTTCTCTCTAATAGAATAATTAAAACAAACCTAATCTATCCTACTCCATGCTAACATTTTTGCAAGGATATGTTCGTTTGGCACATTTTTATTTAAAAGTATAATTAATCACTCTTTCCAAGAAATTATTTTGGGAAGATAAACTAATTATAAAAGAAAAATATTATCCAAATAGTAGCTTTTAGGAAACATCTTTTTCCCCAGGGAACTTTTTTTCAAAAATATCTTTAAATTAAGAAAACATTTTTAGTGGTTCTTTAGAAGAAGAAAAAAAAAGAATTAATTACAATTTGTTTATACATGTATAGAAGAAGTTATTAGGTTAATTTTATTGATATTTCAATTGTTAAAGTACTAGCTAGATTTTGTAGCCTACATAATTAATCCCTAGAAAAAAAAATTGTAAAGAGAAATAATAACTAGCTAAATTTTAGTGTTTGTCTTTTACCCTTTTTTCTGGTACAAGGCAGAATTAAAAAATAAAAAATAAAAAAGGAGTATATGCTAATTATATAAAATGGAGAAAGAAGAAAAAAAACATATTTGAGGACAGTGGAATAGAACCATCCAACGTGGGGAAGCACGTATAAACTTTGAGTTAAAATTATAATTAAAATTTCTTACATCATTATCAAGTACTTATTATTACTTATTATTTAGTTTTAAATGATAAATTTCATATTTTTAAAAAAGTTGTATTTGTAGGTATTATCTAAGAAATTTATTTATAGCAATGTTGTACGATTGTACACGCAACTTGAATTAAGAACGGAGTTAGCTAGGGTGTATGATAGTGCATTAGGCCAAATCAAATAGATTTTGTAATTGTCATACAAAATTATTGGATAATATATGAATCATTAATCTAAAAACTTAATAAATCATAGAAATATTAGATTTTTTTTAAAACTCATAAATTTCAAGTTACGACTCTCTGATCTGATATAATTTTGGTAATAAGGGATGGGAAAGGGAGAAAGAATAGAGGCTTCTTGTAATTGTGTTTGTTTAAGGCAAAGGAGGTCACAGCTTGTCGAGCAATAGTGTATTTGTTATGATTAACTAATCTTATTGTTTAATCATTAATCACTTTCAATCACTATCCTGTGTCACTCCTAGCCACCAACATGTAGACCTTACCCCAAATGTGCATTTTGGACCCACTCTTTACAACCCCTAATTATGACCCCTCACTCCACTTTTTTTTTAAAAATTTTTTTCTTATAAACATACATATAAAAGAATAATTATATTGTTGTAGTTTGAATTAATATTAATTTAAAAAAAATTGAATTTTATTTCATATACACATATATTTTTTCCATCTCATTTTATATGATGCAGTCTGACTTGATACAGAGTTTAAGATAGAAAGAAAATCTTTTGAAATGTGTAATTTAAAAGAAATGATGAATATTTATGTGGCTACAAATCATTTTATTAAGAATAAAATGAATATTTTAAAGTTAAATTACTATTCAATATAAAAGTGTATCATTCATTTTAGAACAAATTAGAATGGAAAGTGAGTTATATAAATTAAAAGAGACGGAGTATATATAATTGTTTGATTCTTAAAATTTACTACCTTGATTACTTTGAGTGAGTTGAGTTAAGTATTCATTAAATAGTCATTCATCTAATTGTTTAAACTTAAAATTATTCAGTTAATTATATAATATATGTGTAATTATATAATTAATATATAATCTATATATATTAATTAGAAAAAGAAAATAGTAAAATCTCATTTTTTTTAATTATATATGAGTGAAAGGGATTTTGGTCTATCTCACTAGGCCTCTACTTTTAATATCCATTTCCATCATTCTTCATCTTTAGCAACTACTAATTATTTTACTAACCAAATGCCGGAAGGCACACTTATATTGTTACTATAAGATATATATAAGTAACATATGTGGAATTGGAAAAAAAATATATAATATGATTAACTTTATTACCATCGTAAAGTGATTAAAGTATCGAGCACACAACGAATATACTTTCTCCATTCACTTTTACATGTTACTGTTTGACTTGATACATTTATTAAAATTCTTTTTTTATATATAAATATGTTATGACATTATCTTCCATTAAATAATGTCTTCGAAAATAATTTTGAAAATGAGTATTTAATATTGAAGATAAAACATTAAAAAGAAATTATTATTTTTTTATATGTCATAAGTGACAAAAAATAAATTTAATTCAGATTTAAGTAACAACAAAAATGAACGGAGAGTAGATTCTGAATATATTCAAGTCTAGCTAGCCATATAAACAATTTTCATTTGATTTTCGATAGCTAGAACCTATAATATGGACTTTAATTATATGTGCTTAGTGCCAAAGCCACATTTTTCTTATATTGTTCATATTTTATCAAAGTATTGAATGATGATCTTCGTATGATCATTTTGTATTATCAGTTGGTTTTTCTTGTTTTGATATTTTTCATAGTTTTGGTATATTGTCATTTGTGACTTGGGGGATGGTTGACTCAATTATCGAGGTGATTGGATGTGTTCTAAAGAAATATTTTTAATTTTTAAAAAATTTGATCAACGAGCTTAGATTTGAATGTTGAATATTTGTAAGGCCTGAAAGGTAATTTTTTTTTACTTAATTGAGTGATTTGTACAGATGCAGAGGCACTCAAGGGGGATTTGAGTCGTTAAATGGAATTTTAGCATTGTGGAAAGTTAGGTTTGACCACCATTAATTTTTGGTCAAAGAAAATCCCAAAATAATGATTTGATTAATTTAATTTGTTTAAAATGTGTGTTTTGATCAATTCAAACTATTAATTTGTGTTCGAAATGATCTGAACAAATTCTTAGGGTCTATTTTGATAATTTTTTCATGTTTGATTTTGCTGATTTTGTTGTGTTATCGTGCTGATGTCTCTTTCATCGCGTTGACAAAGAGTAATATTATTTTGATTTTGGGAGCTAGAGAGTTTTGTTTTGAAATTGTTGAAGCAACTTAGAGAATTTTTTTATAGGTTTAAGATTCTAACTTTCTACTTTGGATTTTTTTATTGTTTATTTATTGATTGTTTTGTTGTTTATCGTGTATTGATAATGAAATTTAATGATTTTTCTCTTAAAAGTTAAGAATTCATTATTTGTTATTTTGAGGGTCGATTCAAACCACATCTTTTACGAAATTTTAGATTTGAATTACTTCTCTTATGGATAAATTGATTTTGAGTGAAAACTTTAGTTATGATTTTGAAAATTAATATATATATATATATATATATATATTTAAAATGTAAAAATCTGGATCAAAACTCGTACGCCCACTTGAAGTATGACTTCCATTGATTGAAAGCTTTTCGAGATGGGTCGAAAGTATTTTCATCCTCTTTTGTAATATCATCACACTATTATTGCTTTTTTTTTTTAATGAAAAAAAACCCTATTCATTCTTTTCTATAATTTTTTGCTTTGAAAAGGAGTATGATCTATCATAATTTACTTTTCTTTTGTAACCTCATTATCATTTACATGTAGTCTAAAATAACAAAATTTTCAATTAACGAGAATCACAATTAAAATACTAAAAAACTTGCAAAGAAGTGATAGAAGTTATAAATATTCACGCCAAACATTAGTTTTACAATATTATATTTTCTTAACGACATGCTATAGTTTAATTCCAAATCTAGCACTAATATTTTCCCCCACAAAGTATAACACTACACTACTTCAAGAACCCAAAAAAGTGCATGTCACACCTAAAGCAATCGACTTGACATCAAGTTTAAAAGCAAAACTTAATTTAATATAAGATTGATGAGTAGGCTAATCTATGGTTTGGTTTTTTTTTAGGTGGGATTTGTTCTACATACATTATTAGTACAAAAAAAACTAATCCCAATATATATTTTGATAAAAAAATTATTTACTTATCATTTTTTAACATGATAAATTTATATTTACTGTAGTAAGTAATAAAGTTACTTAATATTATTTTTTAAGTGATCTGATAATATCGAACTTGTGTATGGAGTGGCCTTTCTGGCTGGCATATATCTAATTGCTTATATGAACGGCTTACTTTAATTTGTTTCATTATATATAGTTTGTGTACTTGTTGGCCACTTGTATAATTAAGCATGAAGAGGAAAGAGTGATTTTTGCAGACAAGAAGACATGTAAACCAATGGCAAGATAATAAATTATTTAATTCATTCTTTTTAAGCAATAATGCAGGATTCATTCAACTAATCACAACTTCACAACCAATATTACAAATTTATCTATCTTGTACAGAGTTTTAATTGGTGTACGTACATATCTTCCATATTTATTATAAATAAATAAAATAAAATACACGTATGTTGTCCTTTTGGCATTCCAAAGGCACTTTCTGAATTAGACCATTTCAATGTGGAAGTACTATTTGGATTATAAACACCTTAATAATTAACTAACAAATTTCATTGAGTCAAATAAACTTGAGTGAGTGCATTTGTGTTAATGGACATTCGATTTTATTTTGTGATTTGAAATTTTTTTGAGATGAAATCAGTAGAAATTTATGCGATTTCATCTTATGATTTCAATTCAAAATGATTGATTTGAAAATTTCATATCATGACACAAATATTGATTCATAAATTTACATTTAGTAAAAAAAAAAATTCATTATTTTATATTTACATAATTTTTTGTGAGAATACCAAAGAAATGATGAAATTTCACGGAATATGAACATGATAGTATAGAGTGGTACACTACCACTCATGTTTAATTTTACCGTTTTACTACGCTAAAATTTAATCACTAAGAGATGTATTATTTTTTAGAATAATTTTATGATAGTGTATTATACTTTTGTTATGAACTTCTATTTATGATTTTTTTTATGAAGATGAGCAAAAATACAACTTAAAAAAATTAAATTACATGTTCAAATAAAATCTCAATTATATCTCAAACGATTTTATCTCATGTATATACACGGGTTCATAGTTTTCCATGTGTACTAATTATGTTTTTAAAAAGGATCCTTTTTAGTCTGTAAAAACAATATAACTTTTTTATATTTATACTAATTTAATTTTCTCGTATATTCTTAATATACTTTGTATTTCGTGTTCAGTTAAATAATATTACATAAATTAATTTGAAGTAATTTTAAGAGGTATGGATGAGAAGGACGCACGAGGAGAAGAATATATTGAGAGGATGAAAACATAAACAAGTGCCACATTCATTAATCTCCCCGAAAATAATAGATTCAATCATTTACTTACTAGGAACAGAGTCTGATCCCATTCATTTTGTTCTATATAATATCATTCTTTAATTATTCCTTTGCCATGTGACTGAGTGATTGTGTCACTTATCTTATAGGATGATATAAAGGATATTATATTCATATTTGATTGGCTTTAGTAGTTTGAAAAGTATTTTAATAGACTTTTTTCTTCTCTAATTCAAGAAAAATGATATTTTTTAAAATTTCCGTTCAAGTTCACCATTACCTGGCTCTCGAATTCCAAACTCTCGACTTACCACCTTGTCACTAGACCTGCCCTGCCCTCGATACCCCACCCCACTCCCACCTTCTGCTCAGGCCCACAAGTCTTTGGCCTTGACCACTACCTAACTCAGGTTACAATTTTGATACGATCCTAATAGAAGAGTTGACCTTGCACCAATTCAAAACTCGACCATGACCTCGTACCAGGATCAAACCCTGATCCAGGACTTGACTCTCACCTCGAACCAAGACCTGGACTAACCTCGACACCTACCCCAACTCGGGAGTCACCCACGACCCTAACTCTAATGTGGTCCCAGTTATAATCGTGACGCCCTCTCCAACTCGAGGTTCGACCTCGATCCTGACCCTAATGCAAGATCCAACGTCGATCCTAATGTAGGACCTCACCTCGAGAAAGAACTACCCCCGTCAAACCCTAACTCAACCCCCACTCTGACCAAACATAGAACTCGTCAACACGGCCCCGAGTCAAGGTCAAGTCTCGGGTCAAAGTCGGATCCCAAGTCGAGGTCAAGGTTAGGTTCTAGCTTGGGTTCTAGTCTCCAATCAGGTTTTGGGGTTTGGTCTTGTTCAGTCAAGGCTAAATTAGGTTATCCAGTTGGGATTATTATCTCGGTCTCGAGTTAGGATCAAGGAGGAGTCGGGTCTTAGATCTAGGTCTGGTCAAGAGATCAAATTCAAGGTCGGGATTGAATCTCTTTTCGTCTTTACCTGGTCATGGGTCTCGGGTCGAGACTTCAATCAAGGTCATATTTCAAATCTCGGGTCGGATCGAGGGCCAAATTCTGAATTGGGGTCCTGTCCTGCATCGCCGACAGAAATTCAGCTCCATGGTAAACGTAGCCGGTTGGGGGGCAATTCCGATTCATAATATTTGCCTAAATTATACCTAAATGTTTCCGAACGATATTTTCTCCTTACTAATCAAACATAACAAAAAAATCTAAAATAATATATCCTTGTAAAACATTTTTCGTAGAAAATATTTTTTTTTCCTACCAAATACACCCATAGTCTTCTAAGATATTTTATATAGGTGATGGTTAGAAAAATAATTGTAAATTTAAGTGGTTTACATGTTCAAATTCCGTACAGTCACCAACTCATACAATATATGTATGTTATAGAGGACAGAAAGACATTCGAATCAAATATAAATTCATTTGGTCTTTCATCTTTAATCTCTTTTTAATTTCCACACTAATCAGCTCCAGGTGTTTCAATATTTCTTCAACCTTTTTCTAACTCCCTGGAGATTCTTCATATCTAAAGATGCTTCTAATTTCATTATTTTAATTATATCTCTAATGTAATTATTATTATTATTATTATTATTCTCTTTCCCACGCTAAAATGTCTTTATATAATAATTCACTAACTTGTAACTACACTATATATAATCATTTATTCTCTTTCCCACACTAACTTGTCTCTCTATATTCATTAACTACACAATAAAATCCAATAATTTGGTGAAAATCATTAGTGTCAGTGGCTTTATTAATGAATTTTTATATTTATTTTTGATTGGGTGTATTTTGAAATATAATTGACGAGGACAAACTTTAGAAGGTAATCCTTTCATCCACTCTTAACGGTAAGTAGTTGGACTTGACACACCTATTAAGAAAATGATAATTGACATGGTTATTTTTACCACAATTTCCTTATTGATTGACGTTTTACTCTCTTGACCAAGTCATTATAAGAACATATATTAGATCTTGAAAAATAATTTAGAAATGAAGTATTTAATATATTCAGTCATCTTTTTTTTTTATAACTTTTTAAATTTTGTATAAATGTGTAGTTTTCAAATTTTTTATGATATAATTTATATAACTATTTAAAGTTCATATATTTATGTTTATATTAAATCGTTATTTCGAGTTTTATCATAATTGTATAATCCATGAGTTTGTATTACTCATACACAAAAAAACGCGAATTATATAGATGTACCCGCAAATTATACAAATTATTGCCCCTTCTCGCTTGCCTCTCCTTCTCCCAATCTTGCTCGTCAGATGTACAAATACATATGTATAAACATTAAATATATACAATTTTGACAGAAATTCATACATAATTCGCCTCTCTCCACTCTCTACCCTCTTTCACTTGCCTCTCTCCTCCTCCTCCCAGTCTCGTTCGTCAGTCTCATCTCTATAACATGTAGTTTAGGATCGTAACTTGCGAACTATAGTTATAAAACATAATTAAACTATTTTTGAGTGACTACATATGAAAATTTCTCAATATATTTTTATATTCAAAACATAAACTCGAGACGTCTAATTAAAAGAGAAGCAACCTCATCCACTACACCAACAAGACATTAAACTAGACATGGACGTTGTTTGAGTTGAGCAATTGTACACTTTGAAAACATTGAACTCTGCGTCTTCCATGAAAACAAGGGAGGAAAACAACAAAAGTGGGACTATCCATACTGTGGAATTTTTTGACATTTGCAAAGTTTGGTCTTTAAGTATCCTCCTTCTATGAATATAGGTTTAATATGTCATTAACATATTAGGAAAAAATTAATGTTTTATGATCCCAAAGGTTTCCGATAAGAAAGATTTTTTTTTTTGGATAATTAATTAATCAATAATTGATTCTTGAAACCACCAATTTGAAGTTGAATATGTAGAACTCATTCTAAATTTAACAACGATAATACTCCCTCCGTTCACTATTAATGTTTATCATGATTTCTATTTTTAGAGTCAAATTATAAGAACTTTGACTAACATTTTAATATGTATTTTTTCATCATATTGATATGTAAAAAATTGCAATTTATAGTACTTTTCATATAATTTTTGAATCTCAAAATTTTTTTGCTTAAAATAACGAATTAATATAATCTAATTTAACTTTAAAAATTAGTCAAATTAACTTGCGAAAAACGCAACATGACAAACAAAAGTAAACGGAGGGAGTAGAAAAGAAGAAATTCTAGTATAATAAAAAATGTCATACTTAAATGACAAAAATCTCAAGTTAATTTTATTAACACTAAATATTTTTTTTATTATAGCGTAAGAAAGAAATCTGACACAATTTATATAAAAAGCGTTAGACAAGTCTACGATGTACAATTTGATGCATAGAGTGTAAATCTCACAAGTTTTACACATGAATTTCAAAGCATTTTGTCAATATCCCACCCTAGGACGAATCCAAAATTATCTTTTAAAACACGATGACAAATAATACAATTATTAAAAAATAATTACAAAAAAAAAAAAAAGTTGGAGATCCAAAGTTAGTGATTAGAGGACTCCACCATCCTATCAAGAATTCACAAAACACTACTTTATAGTCCACTTGGGGCCAACTACGTTATCGGCACCCCAAAATGACAAATTAGTGTTCGTTTTTCCTCTTTTTATTCTTTTTATCTGTTTTTTTCCGCAAAGTTTATATACACTGAATATTTTTTCCGTTTTAATTTATACAATATCTTGGATTTTAGAGAGTCAGTTAAATTTTATTTGAACACTTGTTCTGCTTCAATTTATGTGATGCCATTGACTTTAGAGTGATCTTTTGTATTTTTAATTGTAATTTTTCGTAATTTATAACATTAGTTTACATATTTCTTTCAAATATATAAATTTATTTCAAAAAAATAAATTCAAAGCTTCGTTATATTATATTATTTTTTACTTATACTATACCTAATAAGATAATTTGGGATTAATTTTGGAACTAGTCTTTTTATTTCGAATTATCTTCGTTTCATAAGTTAATGTTCAAAATAGTTCTCATAATCGATTAAAAGAAAAGTCGTGGTAGAATAGGGTCGGCTTTACTATTCTGCTATCAATATTTTTAACCATAGCGGATCAGATTTTAAAAACGTGAAATTTATAACTATCTCATAAAGATATTGAGACCATAGCTTACGACACGAAAGTAAAGTATCAAAATAGTCCCTCTTCTTTGGGCTAAGGCTCAAAGTGATCCTTGAGTTTTCACATAGAGCACTAATAGTTCCTCTTGTTTGCAATATTGGTACATTTTTGGCCCTCCTCCAAAATTTTACCTATTTTTTTGCATTGATTTTATCCATAACCTATGTATGGGATGTTCAATAGTCATTTTATATATTTAGTATAAATAACAACTCCATATCAAAGAATGAGAGAATTAAAACACTTTGTTTTGTTTAGTAGAAATCGTATTGCAGGTAAAGTCGAGAGGTTCATCACGATAATTTCACGTGCAATAGTACAATTTTTCTTTTCCTGCAAATTCATATGTTAAAATGTTCTTAGTTTAGCTGCAGTAATATTTCTCGTGAACAGAAAAATGTATTTTTCTTATCATTTCTCTCAGATAAAGTTATTATTTCTATTAAATATATTAAAAGACGATTGGACATTCCTTATATAAAATTTTGGACAAAATTAATGTTAAAAAATAGGCAAAATTTTAGGAGGACCAAAAGTGCATCGATATTGCAAACATGAGGAACTATTAGTGCTCCGTATAAAAATTCAAGGATCACTTTGAATCTTAACCCAAAGACGAAGAAATTTTACAAATTCAAATTTTGCCTTCTTTGGAAAGGCAACAAATGTAACTCTTACAATTTTGATATAGAAAATATTTTCTTTGTAAATATGAAAATATTAATGAGAGAGACTTGACCCAACATGTTTCCTTAAGGTTACGTAGATACAATTTTTGGTGTTTATTAATAGTTTTTTTTAAGGATATATCATATTTTAGGCAAATTTATTTTCGACAAAAATAAATAAATAAATAAAGTGTTGGAGAATGATACTGACTTATGTCTTATTCCAAGACTGGTCAAGCAGACACAGAACTTGCACGTGGGACCATCGCACGTGTACAATATATTCTACAAGAATTTTTAAATTTTCCTATTTATTTCTACATCTCAATCTAGTATATTTTTTGACCAATAAAAAAAAGATATTATTGAACCCTACATAATTAAGTTTTTTCTTCTAGATCTCAATCTAGTATTTAATTAATTAGATGCTAGTTGCTCTTTCATTTTCCATAATTAATTTATTCACATTTTTTTAACAATTCAATAATTGAAAGAGCTAAGTTTGAATTTCGAATATGATAAAATTTTTAGAGTGTTTCAAGATTTGTTTTGGAGATACATAGTCGAGTGTGGTTGTCTACAAATATTTAAAGCCATATTGGTGAACACTTGTACATACTTTATACACGTTTATACAAGATAAATAAATTGCTTATATATATATGTGTATAAATATTGTATAATAATATATAAAAAATGTGTAAACATTGTTGTAAATAAAAACTATTAGCATTGCTTGATGTAAATTAATAAAAAAAAAAAAATATGACTGCATGAGTGAAATGTTGTTTGTTGGGTTACCCCCTATTAATAATACATTCTCTCTGTTCCGTTTTACTTATTCATCATTTTTAAAATAGATTTTAATATTTATTTGTCACGCATTTAATATATTAAATTTTTTTATATATATTTTTACTCTTAGCATTAATTACTCTTTTTCAAATTATTTTTCTATACAAAATACTCTCAAACAACAATTAATACAAATATCATATCAATCATTGATTTTTAAAAGACGTCCAGAGTTCAAATATATTAAATATATGAAGTAAAAGTGCCGCTCGTGAATAATCTTGAAAAATTGGAGAAGACTAATTAGTTTAGAAATATTATGGAAGTTTTCAATGGGTCACACCGACAAGGAAAAAAAGTTTATGAATTGTTAGGAAAAATATAGAGTTCCTAACGATTAAGAGACAAAATTAGGGAACTTCATTTTCATAAAAACAATTAATTATAAAGTATATATAATGTCAAATTCACCAATATTAATATGTTTACGTTAAGGTGTAGTTTGAACAGCAGGCAGTTATTCAAAGTCCAAATCCTTAATATAAGGACTTTATTTTTAATAAAAATTAAAATTAATGACTTGCGTAATTTATGCTTATATAAACCAAAGGGGTCATTTCAACCTTAAGGTGGTGTATATTTATTTATTTATTGTCTATTTACCGATTCTTTAAAAAAAAATGTTTATGGATAAATTAAACTGGTATAAGAAATTGGAGATGTTATATTTTTAATAGAGTTACAGGTGGATATGATATGACAATCAACAATAATAATAATAATGTATTAGTAATTATATATTAATTAATAATATTGTTGACCAACAACGATTGTGCCATTGAGATGAAGTAGTAACTGATAAGTATTTTGTTATTCTTAATCAAAAGTTTTTGGGTTCGAAATTTTCTGACTTACAAAATCACGTAATAGTGCTTTACCCTTCGGTGTAGAATTTTTCAATGCAAACTCAAATTTAGTCGAATACTAGATACTAAACGGGAAATAAATAAAATAATAATAAATTGTTGGACTGCTTTTGCATTACGACGTAACAAATTAACAAAGTATATAATGCAAAGATATTGTACTATATACTTAAATATTTGTACCTTACGACATGTAACTGTTCTTTTATATATTCTCTTCTTCTAATTTATGTTAACACTCAAAAAAATTAATCTTGAAATTAATTTATTTTAAAGTTTATAGTGTATGCTTAAAATTACATATTTCAAATATCTTTCTTTTTTTAAATTTCTTTTCTAATGAATTTTGGGGTGGCCCAATGTGTAACACCAGTAATCAACTTGCAACTTTGGAGTTACTGATATACACATATTATATACTTAATGATCCTAAATTATAGTCATAATCGATCTCTAAGCTACCAACAAAGATGAGAAGAAAAAATATATTTCATAAATCATGATCGTCATTTTAAAGTTAAAAATAAGAAAAGGAAAATAAAACAAGTCATTACAGATCAATATGACTTACGAAATTATATGAAATTGTCACAAAAAATATACCTGTATAAAATTTCTTGAAATTCCTAATATGCTCCGGGGCCATGCCGACCCAAATATTAATTTAAAGAAATAATAGAAGATTTCTTATTCTTCTTGCTAGATTCTTCTTTCTTTGCTTGTTTTAAATTTTGATAAATATGTCTCATAGAAGAAAAAAAAAGAAAATTATATTTTTGTTTAAGGAAATGTATATCAACTTTATTTGACATCCAAACATGAATAGAAAAGTGTAAACAGGATTGTTTAATGGGCCGGCAAAAGTGCATTTAAATGCTTTCATTTTTTTTAATGGCCCAACCTGTCTTGTCTTGTCTTGTTCATTGTACTTGTAGTTTAATATAAACTACTATATATTATGTCCATCCCACACGAATGGATATATGCATTATTATAGCACTAAGAATAAGTGTTTTGTATAGTATTTTTGTCAAGCAAAAGCTAGATATGATTCCAGACAGGTCCATTATTTTTTGTTAATAAACTAAATTCTTAATGATTTCTACTTTTATGGCACAAATATATTAGATGGACAACTTTCACATATAGCAAATAAAAAATTCATATTTGTATGCTATAGCAAAGTTTGCGTAATTGCGCTCCATAGCAAACATAGAAACTGTATAATTCGCTATACATATACAGTTGAAGCGAATTGTATAAACGAAGTGTATAAAACGAGAAAGAGAAAGACACTTGGGCAGAGAATTGACTAAACGAAGTGTTTAAACGAATTGTATGATTATAAGTGTATAGAACGATTATATACAATTTGAATTTGTATAAAATGAGAAAGAGAAAGATAAAAGAGACTTGGACAGGGAATATACAATTGAATCGAATTGTACAAAATGAGAAAGAGAGAAATTGGATACAATTTGAAAATTGTATAAAACGAGAAAGAGAGAAAGGCAAAAGACACTGGGTAGGGGAGTATTTTTATTGTATAATTATAAGTGTATAGGACGAAAATATATGTACTTGCATGTGTATATACAATTTTCTCACGCTTTATACAAACAGAAACGCAATTTATACATTTCGCTTCTGTTTGTATAAGTGAGAAGGGCGAGGGTGGCGAGCGAGATTAGGGAGAGTGGCGAGCAAGATCTGGAAGAGGGGAGAGAGGGGAACAAAAACATATGTATTTATACAATTTTCTCTGCTTTATACAATTAGAAATAATTTTTATACACTTGTGTTTGTATAAAAAGTGAGGAAGTGAGCGAGAGATTGGAGGAGAGTGGCGAGCGAGATATTTGGGAGAGAGGCGCCTGACAATTTTTTGCAAACATTTTCTATGGAGCCAATTAAATCAAACCCTAGCTGCTCCATTTATTTTAGGTTATTAGTTTGCTATTATATACAATTTTCCCATATTAGAATAAAATATGGGTTGGACTTCCACGGTCTTAGTTGTTAGTCCGAGTTAGTTTACTTGGAGGTCCATTCTTGCCTTAGGCCCAATACTCAAATGCGAAAATATTAGGGTAGCCTATAGAAATTTCGTTATAGTTTAGGAGCTAATTACTAATATTCATATTAGTATGCAATAGAATGAATCTTACTAGATTTTGGACTTTGGATACAAGTATATGGTGTGTATACATGTATCTTAGATGTATTGAGTCAAAATTAGGTGTAATTTATCCTGAATACATTGTATTTAAGTTGTCTCACATGTATATGACTCTCTCGCTCGCCTCTCTTATCACACTTACCACTCTCCTGCCTCTCTCCTTGTATCTGGTATCCGAAAAACATGTGTCTCGCTTGCCTTCTCCCTATTTGAGGGAGTATATTAGCAAAAATGCATATATCTAATTATATCTTAACTTGAAATTTGGTATGAGATTATTAATTAGTGAGACAATGTTTAATTATTTTAAATTATAGAAAGGATTAAAAAATATGATCAAGAATATTTGACTAATTGGGTAGTTTTTCCAAAAAGTTAAGGAAGAAGATTAGAGGTGTTTTTGACAAGATTGAAGTCAAAACTCACACTTGGGAAAATGCGACTGCAATATATGTATATCATTATTATATATCATGTATATCATATAAGTATTTGGTGTGGATATACATGATAAACAGATATACACGGATATGTATGAGGGTACTAGTTCTCGGAACGTGCATCGCACGTTTGTCCCCTAATTGATATTAGAAAATTTTAATTTATATAGCTAAGTTCAAATCTAAGTCCTTTCATATGTAAGTTTAACATAAGAATTTAACTTTGCACAAAGTATAACATGAAAATCTTGTGTTAGATGTTGGAGGTCTGATATATTAAATACTTCATGAAAAATGAACATTTATTTTATCAGAGGAATTACTATATTTTAATTATTAAACATAAGTTTTAATAATCAAAAAAGAAATTGTCTATAAAAAAGATACGTATAAAGAAAAATATTACAAAATGTTTGGGCCGTATACCATCAAATTTATAGAAAAAATTAAAATTTCAAACGAAAAAAAGAATAAATAAAGACATGACATCCATAAAAAAAGACATCACATTTAAATATATAGACAAAAATATTTTCATACTGATTGAATTACATTTTGTTAAAAGTAGACTTATTCTAGACAAAACATGACTTACTCTAGACGAAACATATCATATGCATAAAAAACTATAATCATATATAATAATAAATAAGACAAACAGAAAAGAAGGCATGAATATGTTAAGAATAAAGATAAACTGTATTTCTTGATATATATATATATATATATATATAAGTGAATTCTAAAATAATATTATTCAATGTATCATTTAGTCATTTTTTACTATACATTATTTTTTATTTTATTTTTACTTTTGCACTTATTTTGTACCTCTCTATAACAGTTAAGTACATGAATTTTTTGGACATTTGAGATTACATATAAAAAGGAAAAAGTACAAATATGTGGGTTTAAAAAAATAAATGATTATCAAACAATGAAAAATACATAATTATTATTCTATGGGATTTAGCATGTTTACCCTCAAAATAATTAATGATAAATACAAAAAATGTAATTAGCTTTACTATATATATCTTAAAATAGAAGAAAGGATGAATACAAAAATACAATAATCAACTACAAAGTTATATTTAAAAACTCAAAACGATGGAGATGTGAAAAATAAATATTTACTTACAACTTCATGTTGGAGTATATTCATCTTGTAACTATCATAGTTTACATATTTCTCAACAAAAAGAAGATGAATATGTATGAAATTTTAAAGGATACAAATAAATAAAATAGTAAGAATTCTTATAATTACAAACTGGTAATGAAAATTTTACAAGGGATGTAGACTAACCTACTCTAGTATGCAAGATGATTACAAACTTGAATAAAATAAGGAATATATATAATGTGGTGTGAGTGTGTTTGATAGACTCTTCATTACCCCCACTTATCTTAGAAATTAAAGTTGAAAGGTTATTAGACTCTTCAATATCTACATTTAATTAGTACATGAATATATGATGCATTAAGATCTTATTTGATGCATGAATTTAAATATAACTTTTACTTAATATTTAATTAATTAAATAGATATTAATATTAATTTATTTTAGAGGTAAAATAAGGGTAAAATGGTAATTCAACTTTGAGGTTAGAAGCTTCCCACTTATAATAATATATGATAAAGTAGCATAATAAGAAGTCCAAAACCCTTGATTTGGACTTGTTAGAGCATTGCTTTGTTTATTAACATAGTAAAATATCAAATTGAGTTCTGTAATTCAGCAGGCATCTCAGAAATAACTAATAAGTCATATATGTTGAAGATCAATCAATGATGTACAAGCTAAAATCTGGAAAACAATCACACTGAAAAAAGCTATATGATGAAGAGCATAACCCTTTTTGTTTTTTTACTGTCCATCATCTTGAGGGATCAATACTGATTCATCACTTACCCTCGTTGTGTCTCGAACCTCTAATCTACTAGTTTGACGTGGAGGATCTCTACGAGAAAGCCTCACCTCGTCAAGAACATAATGCTTCTCTCATGAGAGCATTTTACACATAAAATACAAGAACATATAAACAAACACACCGGAAGCAAAGAATTTATCGTCCTCACACACTGCTGATATAAATAAAATGAGCAACTTGTTTGTTGAACAGAAAACCTTTGAAACATCAGTATCCTGACCTCGGTCTGACTAGTAAAATGTATGTCTATTCTGACCTTCCAGCTCTACAAGTTGATCTTTGCCTGCAGTAGCTGCATAAGAGACCATAATACATCCATGCGATGCAGGGTTCTATCATTCTGCCCCTAAAGAAAAGGTAATTATATAGATAAGAATCAAGAGTAGCGCAAAATCAAAAATGAATTAGTCGATAAGTTAAATCAGATGGAACCAAAGGGGAAAAGAAAAAAGGAATATGCTAATTCTTGATATTGGCATAACAATCTGCAACCCTTTCTTTTGGTTACTTCCATCATATTGCGGACAAAGTTATCTCCTAAGTCCTATTCGTCTTTCAATTTGGATTTCTTCCTTTTATTCCATAATTGTCTTATTAAAGACAATTATTTAGCAATTACTTAGCATTCTCTTAAAGATAATGATTTATACATTAATGTCATAAGATTACTGGAAATATTTTATAAACACAGTAATTCTTTTCATTTTTCTTTCGTATGATAAAGGACGGACTAGTTGACCCACAATCCAGTACCAACTGTGACCAACAGTCCTTATATATTGATACAACTCCTTTAAGAGACAATGAGGAATCACACAAGAAATAAGTAGATAGTGGATACATCATACACCATTAGTTGATACAATATCTAGCTGAGCGCCAAGATTAATTTCTACTTGGGTTGAGAGAACATCATATAAATAGTCAGGATTGTACCTCAACCACAAAACACATGCGCGTCCTCTCACCATAAGCCTCAGTCAGACCTTTTAAAATTGTAAGACCCAAGCTCCGGATGGCTTCTGCTATGTCAAGGAAATGGCTTCCGTCTTCAAAGATCTGCATTGGACTCACATAAGAATGTTTCATCCCTTACTGTTTAACCAAATAGTCTAACTAAAATTAAAAGGTGCTAGAATTTACAATCAAAATTATCATTACTTACTTCGACAAGCATTTGACCATTCATGCCTAAGTTTTCAACCCTCATCGGACAAACTTTTTGGTTATTTCCAACTTCCACTGCCCAGCTTGAACCAACCTCATGGGAGGAAGATCCACAGATACCCGATTCATTGTCAGCCAGCTGTAACATGTTCAACGCAAAATAAATTAGTGGAAAGAATTTGATAACCATAACCAATAAAACTAGCTACTTCCTCAGCCGATTATAGCCTCAATAGAACCATCAACAGAAGCTTAAACTAAGAAATACATTATAGCACTTCACATACAATAATTTGGGTCTTTCACAGAGCTGCACTTTCAAACGTCATCACACTGAGCACAGTTTTTCTCTGCTAATTATTTCTATAGCAATTACTCCCCAGGTGAGGTCAAATAGAAAATAAAACTAAGAGAATTGAGAAGTCAGCCTTATAGAAGTCCAAGGACCCGCATTTTAAAAATGACCATATCATTTCAACAGTATTTGCTCCACCCTTTCCCATCCCCATGTATAAAATGTCACAAAATATTGATTTTCCTTGAGCTATGATTCACTTCAAACCAGGTAAGCCACCTTGGTGAAATTGCCACAAAACAAAGAACGGAAGAAGATATCCATCAGCAAATATCTGCATTATATTATCTTAGCCCTTCTCCAACTTCCACTTGGGATATATAAAACAGAAGAAAATAAATAAAAGTACGTTAATTACCAAGAATAAACAATCCGTTTTCAGGTTGTGCCTTTCCTTTTCTCAAGGGAAAGGAGGTCTTTGGGCATCATTTTCAGTTACCAGACTTTGACTTAGCATAACAACTTAAACCATGTCAATTGAAACAAATCACTAACTTGCAAGAGAAGCTCACCTTTGACGCAGAGCACTTACTTAGCTTGTCAGCATGCTTGGTTACACTTTGCATGAAGAGCATGTGTTTGATTGTTCGTTCTAGAAGTGAGTCTATACTGCACTGTGGTATCATCCAAAAGTTTCAGCACATCTCAATAAAAAACTAAGCAACTTCAGAAAGAGAAAATTTTGCCCATTAGGTTACCTTCGAACCATTTGGAACAAGATCACGGAGCTCCTTGATGCGATCTTGGATCAATTGTCTATCCCTGGGTCTAGGTCGGCAACTTTCACCAGGTCTAGCTCTCTTTTTATGCATTTTAACGGGTTCAAGTGGCCTCTCAACATGTCCACTACCTCTGCTACAACTGGTTGATGAAAGACCCCTAGAAGACCGAATACTACATGTACCTGATGAGTTGAAGCTGTTCAATGTTTCCCGATCAAATGAATAGCCTGTGGAACTGATTGTGCCAATATCACTGCTACAAGGTTCGGCAGTTATTTCAGTGGTCAAGAGGGAATCAACAGATTTACAGAATGACTTGACACTGCTACAATCATTGTCATGGCGGTTAACATTAGCTATTACTGCTTCCAGAAGATGCTCATTGCCAGTGTTGCTCATTACTAGACTGCTGGTGCCAATACCCTCAAGCATGTCAACAGCCATTTCTTCCCGTTTCCCTGCCTCCCAGTCCTTGGAAGAATTCCCTTTCTGGAAAACTGGCCCTAATGCTTCGTATAGCTCATAGCCAGCACAAAACCTGAAAGGAGTGTGCATCGTGTCATTACACTCAGTCCCAAAACCTAAATTTGTCTCAGCACATTTATCTGCATATGCATTGGGAAGATCCGACAAACCCAACATTCTGTTTCGATCATTGTAAGCTTCAGAAGCAAGACTGTTTCTATTTCGCTGAGGGCATTCAGTGACTTGTCCAGCATCATATGAAACACTTCCAATACTTGCATCACTTCTAAAATTTGGCTCACTTTTATCTACCGAGCCCTTCCCCAAGACTCTCAAGTTGCTAGTTTGCCCTTCAAACTTCAGATCAGTTTCTTCCCACATCTGCCCTTCCTCTTGGTGTTTTATAATGGAACTTTCACAGCTTGCTGGAAGCAGATTTGTAGAGTCATCAGATCCTTGAACTGAAGTCCTGTGAAGTCTTTGGTTATTTACCACTTCAAGTATTTTATTTGGGTAACCTCCAGGTTGCGAGAAGATACAAGAATGATCAACAGATTTTTCAAAAGATGTATATAGAGGAGACCACATATTTCTCCCATCTTCACAAACACTTCTACCTATATTATTTACGCAGTCTTGAAAAATCTCTGAACCTGAGGTTCTTGTCGATATCTCTGACTGGAAAATGTAACAGCATCAGATAAAGGCGTAAATGATCTGTGATAACAGGAATTCGGTGAGCAATAGTCAATTTACCAAGCAAGAATTTTCCATGCTGTGCTGCATCGAACTCCGTAAGCAACTTGTCATCAACTCCTGGAGCTCAGAAAAGACATCTCTAATATGCTTGATCGCCCTCAAATCCTCAGGGATCTAATAGAAAGAAAATAAGATTTGCAGACAAGGCATATCTACTTACTGATAACTGCTGTAGAGATCAATGGTAACATATGATGTTAACTAAGCTACAATTGATACAACCAGTTGGAAATTCATTTCACAAGGTGATGAATTTTAAATGGAACTAATGACACATTGGAGGCAGTCCAATATATAGAGACATGTGAAATTAAACAAATACAGGTCAAGAAGAGATCAGTCACAAAATTCTCATAAACACTATAAAGAAAAAACTGAAGGTGGTTTGAAATAAAATTCTATTTGTCATGCACTTTAACCATTTACAGATCTTAAACAATGAGGTTGATCATCTTACACTATCCAAGGATCCAAGTTGTACAACTCCATGTGGAGCAACAGCAGCAACAACAATGGTCTGCATTCAAGAAAAAATGTTTCTTTGAGGCCCCATATTATGTAGCCAATAAAATTCATACGATAGGAGACGGATAAAATTACAGTTAAGATTGAGAAGTTAAACTATCTTCACAAACTTCACATGTGCAGGTTAGCATCAAGAAGTCAGTTGATTCAAGCCTTGTCATCTCATGCAATGACTGTATTGCCTTGAAGGACTAGCAGCAATGTGAAAACGATCTACTCATCAGTTGTCACATGCATTTCACAAGAATTTTGTGGAAGAAACTCAATAACCTTCCTTAGAACACACAAAAACATGGTTTACTGATTCAAGTAGGATAAAAACTTAGGAGGTATTTAATCTTTTCTTTAATTTGACAGTTTTAATACAAAAAACACAGTTCTTCGGCTTCAATCACATCACTCTGTCAATGCCAGAATGCTAGGAGCTCTCTCTATACACCTTAAGTTTAAATGTAACAGATCATCTACACATCATAGTAATGCACAACCATTTCATCCCCTCCATCTCACTGTATTGACCTTAGATGATTCAGCTGACAGATTTAGAGGAAAGGTTGAATGAAAAATGGTTCAAGTTAGTTGGAACAGTAACTGCAATATTTAAAAGGAGTTATGACAGAAGGAACAGGTATCACTTAATGGGAGTAAAATTTTAATTCAACTTGTATGCTGATTCTACTTGTGTAGGAAGTAAGCTTTGTCATTCTTGGTGGTTGTCAATCATCTTTAGAAATATCAAAATGCCCCGGAATACTCACATATTCTTCGAAATGATAAGTATCAACTCTCACACATTTTTAGTCGCTTAGTTTCTTTATACGCCAAGCATGTTAGTCCCACATCAAGAATTTTTGCACTTCTAACCCTTGCTGGACAATGGGTGATGGACTCTCAAATCAAAAATGTTATTGACATCACAATATTGTAGAGAAAGAACTTTTAACTTTTTCCATGAAGTGCTATGTCAAGAAAAATAACGGGAAGATCAGAAGCTGTTGTGAATAAAATAAGTGAGATATAAGCATCAGAGGTGAAGAATACATCAAACACCAAAATATTATAAATGAAAGAAATTCTACTCGAAAAATAGAATGAAAGATTCTAATAAAAAATAGATGTTCATTGGTGCCCTACTGAGAAACAGAAGTGATGCCAAAATCTTAAACTTCCTGACCATCTCCATATCCATAAATGATGCACATGTATGGAAGACTATATCACCATGAAAAATATTACAACTGAGAGATTAAGATAGTTAGCTTTACCTTAATCCCAGCAGAAAATTGAGCTTGCCACCCATCACAGTGCTGAAAATGAAGAACTCGTAATGAATAACCATGTACACAATATACAATCTACCCTCAAATTTACTATGACATTTTCAATTTTAAGCTGGGTAAGTCAACTTCTCTAAGATGGAATACCTTTCAAGTTAAAATCAATAAGAAGTCTAATGGAACATACTTTTACTCTATCCACCATCCAAATAGTTCAAGAAGTAAGTCCATCACACAGTTTTGGAGGTAGGTGTCACAAAGTAGTTCAGATTGAGAATTCGAGTATAATAGATCTCTCCCAAGCCAATGTACTTATTATTAGAAACTGAAAATCTTTCTATCCGTAACATTCACGTTTGCATAAAGGAAGTATATTGTTGCATCTTAATACCTAAATTCATCAGAAGCATGCTAATTGTACATATATACTAAGAAAAATTGGCTTACTTCAGGCGCCAAGCTGGTGATAGCTGCGACTTTGTTTGCTGAAAGCCATAGATGTTTTCCAGTAATTGCAACCTGCCCAACAATACTGTCCAAGGGAATAGTTAGACATTAAATTACCATAATCCATAAGCCCTATTCGTTCATTTCAGAGAGAAATTATAATCGTAGATTGAATCTAACTGGAACATATTGTCTACAAAGAATTACTGCGTGCGAACTGACTATACTCTCAAGCTTTCTACTAAAGCTTGCATGCTGAAATGAATTAATCTCATGCAGAAACAGATGGAGAATAAAATGCAATTTCTTCAACGGACATATTTATTTGCTGAAGCTTAAACATCATTAGAATTGACAGCATGAGATAAATCATAAACTTGCTTCTGGTCATCTAGATATCATACCCTTCTCCGAGAGAATAAACATGATAGGACATCTTTGCCACAGCTACTCCAAGATAATTGTTGGAATAATGTCCATCATAAAGGTTGCCTGCCGTACTATCAGGCGATTTTTTCTCTGGAAACCCATCGTTATCATAGTAAGCGTCCTCCCAAGTCAACATCCTACAATGAAATCCACATGATGGACAACAGATAAGAGAGGAATGTTGTTCTTTTATAGTCAAAGGTATTAAATAAAGGCCAAGCTATGCCGGATTACCAACCACAACTAAGAAATCTATTCATCTCAAATGGACCTCGTACTTGATAAAATCAAGTTTCAGCAATTATATTATAAAATCAATCTTCTAATAAGATTCACAATCAAGGTCCATTCTTATATAAGTCTCATGAAGGCCTAATCAGATGTTGTTATATCTGTAAAAGAGGGATACCAGAATTTTCTAAAGAGGTTGTCTTCATGTGTTTTTACTCTTTACAAATGCACTAGACTTGTAGGAGATAAAATTCAAAAACCACAAATAATGTTTCTCTATGGTATGGCCAAAATTTCCTGCAAAGGTAGTTTCTAGAGTATGCAATCATTTATTTCTCATTCGAAGGGGAAGCTATTTGTAGCTTTATATCCTGAACCTCCTGCTAAGTGAGAAAAATAGATTTTGCATCTAGATTCCTTATGTGCATTTCGGAGTTTCGAAACATCAGATTAGATTCTTTTTCCTTTAAATGAATATGAAAACACAAGTTGGATAATTCTAGCAATAAATCTGAAAGATAACACCTTTTCATTTTCTGGCTAAGCTAATGGAAATCCATAGAGCAAAGCATGTCATAGAAAAATATAGTTTGTTTCACTTCTACTCAGTTTATAGCAATACCAAAAGAAACAATATCTGAAAACTTGATGAATGAGGCAAAAGAACTCACATTCGAGCTCGATGTGTGAGCTTCCAGAACACAGCATACTTCCAAGGAGTATTGCAACAAAGGCTCCTCAGTGCTTGTTGCAGTTGGCTTGCCATATTCTTCCCTAGTCACCAAAAAATTTAACACACAAATCCCCACCACCAATTCTCAAAACAAAACCCAGTCCTAAACCTCAAATAACCCTAACAATCCCCAATTTTCTTCCCTTATCCCAATACCTAACTTCCTCTATATGATCCTCTGCCTGCCTGCTTCCTTCTCAACCCTGCTCGCCGCTTTATTGGCGGTCCTACTGTTGAAAGAAGCAGCATACCATCATCTTTTTCCATTCTCCCTCTTCCCAGAGCTCAAAAACCCAAACCCCACACCAGGAAAAAAAAAGTCAAAATCTTGATTGAACCAACACAACCAACTAACCCTATTCAGTAATCAGCAACACAAAATGAAACCAAGAATCCAAGAAAAGCAATACCCACAAACAGAATTGTACTATCCATGCATTTTTCCATACCAAACAACAATAATCTTGAACAACAGTATCAACTTGGGAATAAAAATCAAATCTTTATTACCCTATAAAGACCAAGAACAAGAAAACTAACAAAGTAATTCTTAATTTTTCTACAAAATGACAGTAACACCTCAGAAACTTTAAAAAGGAAGAATCTTTAGCTAATTTATCAACAGTAAGCTTTCTGGGATGAGTAGAAACGGCGTTTTAGAGTTAACTTGTGAATTGCAACATTCACCTCCATTACTATTTCAAGATTTTGAATATACTGCTTCTTTGTTTTAAGTTGATAAGCAATATGTATATAATACTAGTAGGAAAAAATGTGTACAGCTGAGCTAATGAATTAGTGATTTTGATTTTGATCTTCTCTTTATATAAAAACAACTAATACTACTAGTCTTAAAAGTGCAATGCTTTTGGATCCAAAATTCACTTTTAGGGACTAGAATATCACTCCCCTACATAAATTGGGTTTTTTTTTATTTTAAGTTGAAAGAATGTAGTACTATAAAATAAGTTTTTTTATCTGGAGTTTGATTCACAAAAGTTATATTTTTTTTATATAAATGTAAAAATCTCATAATTTGTAAAAACTATTGAAACATTTTTTTATATCAAATGAGCAAATTATAATCCATAAATAAGGTATCAAAATATTGAAAGATGTTGCATTAACGAATCATATATTAATATTTTTAAAAAACTAAATTTGTGTTTTTAGAAAGATCTATTGATTCAATAAATCAATAATAATAGTTGTAAAAATAGCATAAATGACACAATTCGTTCTATTAAGTATTAACCATTGAAAGTTATTAGCCTTGAAATTATGAACTTGACTAATGTAGAAAAATTAAATGATTAATTCATATTCATTGGTAAATTTAACTAATCAAAATAAATTAACTTATTTTTGTTTATTGAAAATTTGAGTTCCAGAGAATATTAAATAAGGATACAATGATAAACTTACTTAATTTCTTAAAGGACGCAAAATCTAAAATGATGATATATAAATAGAAGCAAAAGAAGTGTTGCCTTAAGATGTTTATAATTTTCAAGAATAATAAATGGTGTCTTGAATTTTACGATAAATAATTTGAGATAAATATTTTTAGGAGACTACTCCCTTCAAAGATTATTTTTATTCTTTTTCTAATTCCAATTGGTTTTAGCCTTTTATTAATTTGTAGAAGTGATGATTGAAAAAGAATAAGTGAAAAGGGTTAATGAGATAGTCTACTTATATGGCAAACAATATGATGCCAATGCCTATGAAAATGCTACTTATCTTGCCATCAATCTATCCACAAGATATACCTTTGAACTTACCCTCCAACACCCCTTTTCTAAAATGATTTCTACTACTAAAAGTTGTGACATCTACTCACCTCCCATTTCCATTGTCTCCCTATTCTTAATTAAATCTCTTCCTCTATTTTTGTATCTATTTTGTCCTAGTGGAAGTTTAGCTGTTAATTACTAGCCAATCAATCTCTTTCAACCTCACACAAATAGCTTAAAATAAATAACATATATATATATATATATATATATATGGGCAACTTTCACATATAGCAAATAAAAAATTCATATTTATATGTTATAGCAAAGTTTGCATAATTGTGCTCCATAGCAAACATAGAAACTGTATAATTCGCTATACATATACAGTTGAAGCGAATTGTATAAAACGAAGTGTATAAAACGAGAAAGAGAAAGACACTTGGGCAGAGTATTGTACAAACGAAGTGTATAAAACGAATTGTATGATTATAAGTGTATAGAACGATTATATACAATTTGAATTTGTATAAAATGAGAAAGAGAAAGATAAAAGAGACTTGGACAGGGAATATACAATTGAATCGAATTGTACAAAACGAGAAAGAGAGAAATTAGATACAATTTGAATTTGTATAATACGATAAAGAGAGAAAGGCAAAAGAAACTGGGCAGGGGAGTATTTTTACTGTATAATTATAAGTGTATAGGACGAAAATATATGTACTTGCATGTGTATATACAATTATCTCACGCTTTATACAAACAGAAACACAATTTATACATTTTGCTTCTGTTTGTATAAGTGAGAAAGGCGAGGGTTGCGAGAGAGATCTGGAAGAGGGGAGAAAGGGGAACAAAAATGTATGTATTTATACAATTTTCTCTGCTTTATACAAATAGAAACAGTTTTTATACATGCACTTGTGTTTGTATAAAAAGTGAGGAAGCGAGCGAGAGATTGGAGCGATAATGGGAGAGTGGCGAGCGAGATTTTTGAGAGAGAGGCGACTGGCAAATTTTGGCAAACGTTTGCAATGGAGCACAATTAAATCAAACCCTAGCTACTCTATTTATTTTAAGTTATTAGTTTGCTATTATATACAATTATCCATATATATATATATATATATATATATATGGTAAAAAATCAAAGTAACAATACATATTATTTAGTTATTTAGTAATAGTTGAGTGATAAATATGTGTATAAGAGACGCATGTATTGCACTCATTAGTTAATAAATAATTACAAGTGAAATGGACAGTTATAATATTTTTAATTTAAGAATTCTAGGCCTAAAACCTTAATTTTCAACTTTTGTAAACTGTTTCTAGAAGAAACCAATTACCTCTCTTATTGTGTCTTCTTTATGCACCAGCTATACTCACTTGTATCATGGTCGAATCAAGCAAATGTTATGAATACTTAATGGATTTTTGAACTAAAGCAAAAAAAGAGATGTTCTTATCGGAGGATCAAGCCACTCGAACAAAGTTTTAAATTTTATTGATCTTTGATATGAATCTTTTTCCTTTATTTGAGTATGAAAAAACTTCGTTTTTCTTTACTTTACATATTTAAAAAATATTTTTTAAAAAAAAGGGATATTTCTCCCTAGACCTCGACCTTTAATTTTTAGAATTGTATTAGACAAATCATTTTAAGTTCCTTTCAAATATAGAATTGACTTATCCTACTCCATTAAATTTGAGCTAGGTTGAATATATTGATACAACTGATCTAGCTTGAAGTCATACTTTGTGAATATTGCAATATTTATTTTCTTACATCTCCTAGTACTCAAATCAAGTTTTCTTTCATTCTTGCAAGCAATAATTCAATTGATCATAAAGTATACATTTTTCTTACTTTGTATCAACCAATATAAAAAGTTTTATGTTAATCCTATATCTATCTTCCAACACATCCTTATAAAAAGTGCATTATAATGACAATTTCACATGTTGAAAAAGGACTTGCCAAGAGTAGTTTTAATTTATCTACAAGTAATACAGAAAATTTTGATTTCTGATTTAATCAAATAACCATTAAATATATCTTTTTAATAATATAATCAAAAAAGGAAAAAAACTGACCTTAGGTGTGAAATTAAAGAGTAATGCCTGAATACTCACTTAACTCATTTCTCAAGAGAATCCCCACTCTATAGCAAATAAAAAGAACATTATTTCTAGAAATAATGATAACATAAAAGTTTTAGATTTGGAGCATGTTAATATAATATACTGAGTCATACGATTTTCAATACAGATATTAAATACTGAATGAATGAATATATATATATATATATACCGACATAATACAAAGTTCATGTGAATGGTGCCATCAACTTCATAATGTTTTATACTTTCAAACTCCAATAAATACATATAAATTTTCTATGTATTTGTTTAGAGATTCATATGTTAGTAGAATTTTTTTAAAAAAGAATCTAATATTTTCATTTTGTATTAGCTTGAAATGAATTTAAATGTAAGAAAAAATTATTAATACATTCGATATAATTGACCATAATTAACCTTAACTTATTTGAAATTAAAGCACATTTTTTGTTATATTGTCAACTCATGTGTCTCTATTTTTTTATGACACAGTTCAACAATAAAACAAAACATATTTGATTAAGCTTATTATAGTTGTACCACACCAACTAAACACTATAACAAGATTCCTTTTAGCAATGTAATCGAAAGGAGATAATTATCATCAATTTCTAATCATTATTACTATCTCTTTTATCAACTTTTTTTTTTGTGTACATGAATTAGAAGAGTGAAAATAGGTGCAGAGATAAATGACAAAACATGCTTAGGAATTAAATAAAGTTTAGAAATGATTACATGCATAACCATCACTTCTAATTAGCAAAGGGCTGCTATAATTATTTGTCAAAAAATATAAATTTGAAATTTTCATTCAATTGTGTTTTTCAACAACCCCAATACAAGATGTATGTAATTTAGTTCAAATGATGTGCTAGCTCTAAAGTTAAAATATTTGGAAGCTTTTTAAAATTCTGGGGCAATTTTTTTCATGATTAAAAATGATTTTTTTATATAAAAAAATTATTATCAATGAAATGATTTATAGCGATACGAATATCTTAGATTTATTAAACCACTTTTTTTCCTTAAATTCTGTGTCAAGTCAAATTCATGTGCCACATGAATAAGGACGAAAAGCTTTACAAAATTGATTTAGCAGCAATTGATTAATACAATAGTTTTATTTTTGCTAAATATATAATTTTTAGAGGCAATTCACAATTTTTGTAAATGTCTTTAAAACTTATAACGATATTGTATCCAATGACAATTAACTAATGTTGGTAATTAAAAGTGTTATCATTCTTTATTAATGTGTATATTTATTACCGTTAAAAGTTACTTTTATAGCAACGAAGAGAGTACTAAATTATTAGGGGTTATTTTTTATTAATCGATTGATAACAAAATTGATACCATCATTAAGCTTCTAGTGTAAAACTTCATCCTTTTGCTAGATAAAATAAGTGAGTTTTAAAGTAACCAAGAAGGTATTAATTTTTTTCCCTTTATAATTTGAGAAGAGATAAATTTAAGAAAAAAGAGTCTGATATACCCCTCAATTTTGTCATTTGGAGCTGATATACCATTTTTATAAAAGTGGTTCATATGCCCTTACCGTTATACAAACGGCTCACATATACCCCTGTCATTACAAAATGGCTCACATATACCCTTCATTTAACGGAAGTTAATAAATTAGTTTAAAATTTATATTTATTACTTCTAATTTTTTTTAAAAAATTATTTAGGGGTATATATGATTCTTCTATCAAAGTTCAAGGTATATTTTCATACATAAATTATTTTTTGACTTCTTTTATTATAACTATTGGAGTTTCTTATTCTTATTTTGTTTTTTTCTTTCATTCCTTAGTTTGAAGAAAAAAAAATTAAACTATTTTTTTTGTGTGTATTGTAATTTAATTTCGTATTCGAAGAATACATTTGGTCATCTACAATAAGTTTTACAAAAATATTAGTGAAACATAAATAAATTTGATTATCAAAATAATAATTATAAATTAGTCATTGAAAAAAAAAAAGTCAAAAAAATATGTTGACGAGGATTAAATTTACTCATATGGAATTATAATTTTTTGAAAAATAAAAATAAAAATTTAGATTAAAATTATTATTTTTTCATTTCCGTTAGAGGAAAAGGGTATATGTGAGCCGTTTGTATAACGGTAAGGGTATATATGAGCCACTTTCATAACAAGGGGTATATCAGCTCTAAATGACAAAATTGAGGGGTATATCAGACCCTTTTCCCTAAATTTAATATAGACAATAACATTTTTAATTCAAATTCCAAAATAGCTATTTTAATAGATGTGCAAAAGACTCAAAATAAATAAATAAAAAGAAAAGAATATTGAGGTAACTTTTATTTAAAAACTTTAATCTTGGGGTTACTATTATATTATTAGCAATGGTATTCCTTTAATGCATGAAATCATTGTTCTTTTGTCAAAAGAATTCTCAACTACCTTATAGAGTCCTAGGCATGAATTCTCCACTGTGTAAGATATATTATTTTTTATATAAGATAAATATTTATAGGGCACAAATATTATATATACGCAATTAAATATATGATATTGTTCTTAGTCAATGCTATCGTTGGTAGGCATGAATGCTCCACTATACTCGGATTATTGGACTTGAACTTCAAACCTACTAAGGTATATTCTAGTCAATTACCGAGTTGGGCTAGTCGAATATTCTTTATCGAAAAATTATATATTTTTTTCGTTTTATAAAGAAAAGTATAGTTTGAATGATTTGATATGGAGTGCATGAAAATAAAAGAAGTTTTTCAATCTTGTGCTTCTAAATTAAAATTATATATGTCAATTGTATTAAAATACTCTTTAATCGTGTGTCTTAAAACATGTTATGTTGATATTAAAATAAAAGCGTAGCCAAAAAAGAAATTTTTTTTTGAAACAGACTAAAAATGAAAGTATGTCATTCTTTTTAAAAATAAAGAATTATTACTATGTACCAGAAAATTATACAAAGTATATAAGTCAAAAAATATTTTTCATACATGTACATACTAAACTTTGAACTTAATGAAAAAAAATAATTCAGTAACCTCGATTAAAATTTTATATTTATATAAAAAATTATTATATATATATAATTTAGAAAGAATTCAATAAGATATCTTTTTCTTTTTTTGATAATTCAGAACTCATAATTTTTAGATTCCAACTCACCTTTACCTATAAGAAAAATATAATAATAATATAACACTACAACAAAAATGACCATTAGCGGCATTTAATTCTTAATTGCCGCTAGATATATATTTTTAGCGGCAATTGTTACTCTTTACATATGTCCCTAAAGTCTTTAGCTACGTTGGTTCTAATGGCACTTAACTAATGCCGATAAAAACGTTGACACTCTTTATTAGTGTCAATATTTAATACCGTTAAAAGTTATTTTTGTTATAGTGTAAAATCACTCTTAATCGGGAGAATGCATATGAATCTATATTATCGACCCTCATAGTGTAAACAATATTTTGTAAATTTAAATCAAGTAAATGACAATGGTGAACACTATTAATTGATAACCTAGATATACTAAGTAGTAATTAACATACAATAATATCAAATTAAGTTACACTAATCGTACAAAGAAAATTTCCAATTGTCAAATATATAACTTAAATTCAATAAAAAAAATTTGATTAGTCTCTAAACTTCACTTGTATCATACAAACTAAAATACGAGAATAACATATATTGTATTCGTGCTGACACAAACACTTATCGAAATAAATGAGTACAAAAAGACAAAGAAGAATGATACCCCTTTGCCCCAATATTTTATTCAATTTCTTATGTCTTAAATTCATGATGTGGTCTCTCATCAATTGTCCATAAATGAGATAAGCATTATGTAACGGTGCACATGATAATAAACTATCAAATTTAGGGTTGGTGTGGCTAGTTTTTTAATGTCATTTTTGCACTTAGATTTGGTAGGCCATCTTATATTTTGATCATTCTTGCAATTATTTTGCTTTCTATTATTTCTCATGCACTCAATTATATTAGTAAATTGGGAACCAAAATCATCCCAACTAGATTTTGAAGCTATGCTTTTTAATAGCATGAAATCTTAGACAATGACTATTTAGTCATCTTTGTCATGAGTTATTCTTTGATTTTTGTGTTTTTCAAGTCAATTTTGTAATGCGTTTTTTCTCCCTTTCACTTTTATATATGTTAATTATTCTCAATTCTTAAGAAATTATATTGTTGCTTCTATATTAGTAAAGGATTTAATTAAGTTCGAGATTTTGAATCATGTTGTGTTACCACTTGTTTTGAAAATTTTACATTTTTGGATTTAGAGACCATTTGAATTAATTGAAAATAGTTAATAAGTGTCGAATCATCATACTTTTAAGTGCGACATTGATTTTTTAAATAAATAATTACGTGTTTAGGTAGAAATGTTGATACTATTAATAAATTAAGGTGGTATGTTTTGATTAAATAATATTTTCTCCGTCTTATATTAGTTGACTATTTTTTTACACATGTGTTAAGAAATTATAAATAAGAAAATAATTTAACTAGTTCACCCCCTTAAAAAAACTTTTTGGGAAATTATACAAAACAAACTTGAACACTTCTAAGAAGAATTAATTGCAAGGATAATTCAAAATGTTATATTTATAATGGTTGAAAATGACTTTGTGGGGTAATAGGATCCTAGCAAAAGTGTCTACTTGAAAAGCATGTGTAAGTTTGATGGGTGTAATTGTGTATTTTTTCTCTAATTTAATTCATGCTTTGTTGATTTAATAAGTTGAACAACTAAACAACTATTATGGATGACTAATAAGATGATCAATTAATATGTAAGAGGAGTAATAAATTGAAAATCGGTTACTATATTCATATACTTTTAATTGTCATATTTTCCTTTTTAGAGTCAAACTATAAAAATTTTGACTAACATTTTACGATGTATTTTTTCACCATATTGATATGTAAAAAAATTGAAATTCGTATAGTTTTTTAATATCTAAATTTTTTGTTTAAAATATCGAATTAATATAATCTAATTTAACTTTAAAATTTAATCAAAGTGACTTTCAAAAAACACAACATGATAAATAAAAGTGGACGGATAGAATAGTTTTTTTTGGAATAATTGTATAGAATAATGTCAAACTAATAATATAAATAAATATAGTAGCTACAGTTTGATTTATTTCTGTTCCATAGCAAACTGTTTGTCAGTTCTTCTCTCCCTCATATTCTTGCTCGTCACTCTTCCTCTCTGGCTTGACTCTTTTGCTTTATACAATAGAATTGTATAAATTGCGTTTCTAAATTCTAATTGTATAAAGCGAGAGAAAATTATATATACACACAAATTCAAATTGTATATAATCGTCTTATACACTTATAATAATACGATTCATTTTATATACTTCGTTTTATACAATTCTCTGTCCAAATCTTTTTCTCTTTCTAATTTTATACTCTTCATTTTATACAATTCACTTCAATTGTATATGTATAGCGAATTATACATATATATATTTGCTATGGAGCACAATTATGCAAACTTTGCTATAACATATAAATATGAATTCTATATTTGTTATATATGAGAGTTACCTTATTTTTTTTTATCATAAGAATCTTCCATTTATAACAATATCGCTACAAACAAATATTCTAAAAATATTTATATATACTTAAAATATATAGCGAGTGAAAATAAAAATAAAGTGTATTGACAAGTAAAAATAACACAATCTATGTAAAATGTCATTTGCTTAGGATTTGTTTTCTGTACTTCCATGACAAAATCATTTTCTCAATTAGACGTAACTTTAACTTCTTTTTAAAATAAATTTAGAAAAATTCAACGAACCAAATATAAAAAAAAATTCCTCAGTAAACAAACCCTTAAATCTTAATATGAACAGAACAGTAGGGCATGCATCCTGTGGTTTTTAAATATTTTTTTTCGAAAAGTTTTTAAATTTTTCATGTGGATCGTAGAAAGCTTATGATTGATTAGGATTTTAATTTTAATTTAATTTTACTTTATAAGCAAAGTGACAATTATTATAATGATAACCTAGAAAAGGAACAGTACCAACATGTGGACCAATGTTTAGTTTTGATCATGACATGCACTTTTGAATTACATTTTTATTTATAACTAGCTATACTACGTGTTTCTTTAATTTCTTTCTTCTTTTGTTTTACTTTTTGAGATGTTTAATAATTTTATTGGATTAAAACAATTTAATTAGTATGGTGCCATATTATTTAGTTTAAATTAAGCGTATTCATTGGTTTTAAAATATGAGATCTCTTTCATGTTGTTATTGTTAAGGGTGAAGATAAATTACGCGAAAAAATAATTATTAATGAATTATATGATATGAGATTTTAGTTTTTTGGATATTTAGTTTTCTATATTAAAAATATGGGGAAAAAATGTCTTTAAACTATGTGGAATTAAACAAAAATATCATCTATTAATATCATGATAAAAAAAAAGGTAATTTTCACATATAACAAATAAAAAATTCATATTTGTATGCTATAGCAAAGTTTGCATAATTGCGCTCCATAACAAACATATATATGTATAATTCGCTATATATATACAGTTGAAGCACATTGTATAAAACGAAGTATATAAAACAAGAAAGAGAAAGACACTTGGGGTAGAGAACTGTATAAAAACGAAGTGTATAAAACGAATTGTATTATTGTAAGTGTATGGAACGATTATATACAATTTAAATTTGTATAAAATGAGAAAGAGAGAAAGAAAAAGATACTTCACAAGGAATATACAATTGAATCGAATTGTATAACACGAGAAAGAAAGAAATTAGATACAATTTGAAAATTGTATAAAACGAGAAAGAGAGAAAGACAAAAGAAACTAGGCAGGAGAGTATTTTTATTGTATAATTATAAGTGTATAGGACGAAAATATATGTACTTGCATGTGTATATACAATTTTCTCACGCTTTATACAAACAGAAACACAATTTATACATTTCGCTTCTGTTTGTATAAGTGAGAAAGGCGAGGGTGGCGAGCGAGATTTGGAGAGTGGCGAGCGAGATCTGAAAGAGGGGAACAAAAATATATGTATTTATACAATTTTCTCTGCTTTATACAATTATAAATAATTTTTATACACTTGTGTTTGTATAAAAAGTGAGGAAGCGAGCGAGAGATTGGAGGAGAGTGGCGAGCGAGATATTTGGGAGAGAGGCGCCTGACAATTTTTTGCAAACGTTTGCTATGGAGCACAATTAAATCAAACCCTAGCTACTCAATTTATTTTAGGTTATTAGTTTGCTATTATATACAATTTTCCCTAAAAAAAATGCTCTTACAGTTAATACTTTGATTTAAAAATACCTTTACTGTCAAAAAAATATATAAATAAGACAGGGCTTAAAAAAATCACGCTACAAAGTAAAAAAAATAAGGAAGAGAAATAAAAGATAATATAAACGGGCGATGTAGAACATAGTAAATATTTTGAAAAATGCTAAACAAGTCAAGATAAGCAGATCTAAATCTTAGTAGGTCTTGTCCTGCCTATTTACATCTGATCCCTACTTTATATTAATAAATCTAATCAAACTTATCTTCATAGACTTCCAAGTTTCAATGAACTTTTTCCTTAATTTGTTGCTCGCTTACAAGTGATACTCAAATGAAGGAAAACTAAGATTGATCATACAATTTTTTGGTGTCCATTGATTGTGCCTCAATCGAAGCAGTGTAACGTGACACTCCTTAGCCTAACAAAGGTTAAAAAAACAAACAAAAGCCATAACAATGACAAAAAGAGTGTTATTATTCAATATGAAAGCAACAAGTAAGTAGTTCACCATATATTAACACCAGCCATTAGGCCATCTATTCTTTGGGTCTAATCTTTTAAATACTTTCTTTTTCTTGGAACTATTACCTAGAGACGAGCTCGAGCTAGAAGATGATGGTCGTACTATATTCAACTTGTGTCGTGGTCGCCATATTAGCTTCCAAAACTTACCTCTACGAACGAGGGGGGACTCGTATTTCGAGGCCTCAGCATTCAACATGTTTAAGAACTTGTCATTTTCCAGCTCCAAAAAAACTTCATCTCTAGTCCTTATAGTATTCAACCTAACATACCTTTGCTCAAGAGACTCTTTAGGTACATTTCTTGCCAATAAAGGAGAAGCACCACCCCAATTATTTCTACCTAAACATGGATGTTGAGGTGTCCTAAACTCTTGTAAATCCCTTTGCCTCATCTCTAATTCACTTCTCAATCTCTTTGTATCTCTACATATATAATCACTCTTATATCCAAATTTGATGTCACTATAATTAACCTCTGTCCAAAAATCTTCTCTTGTGCTTTAAAAAATGGATTTATTCCAACATCCAGCTCATATGATTGGTCATTGTAGTAGCCATTTAACTTATTATTAGCCAGGTAAGATCAAGGGGTTCATTTGAATCTCCTTCAATGAAAAATTATATTGTTTATTTATGGTTAAAATTATGTGTTATGTATTATTATACAATAAATGTCCCCTTTTGACTTCTTTGCCTGTTTATTATTTTAATATTTTGAACCATAACGAAAATTCTGACTATGCCGAGTGTATATGGTCATATTCAATCTACTTTGGCACCAAATGGATTTGATTAAGATGGGAAATGTGGGTGAAAAACTCAAGAAAAGCCTTGTTAAAACGATGCAAGACAGAGGAACTTAGATTCTGCAAAATGACAACCAATTGGAACTTCCTAACAAAGCTATACCTAGAAAAATACTTTCTTTTAACTTGAGTGGTATTTTATAAATGAAGATGAGAACATTGATAATTTATTAAAGGATCTTATTATGTCTTTAATTTTGTACATTCTTTCTATAAGCTATTGTCAAGGAAAATAGCAAAAATTTTATACATAACTTACCAAGAAATGACTCTAGGCTCATCCATGTACAAGGACTACTGATGAAGCTCAAGGAGGGGCGGATATAACCTTTTGACTATGGATGCATCTAACTCACAACTTTCGACACAAAATATAAATATAAAGGTAAAAACATATAAAGCTCAATGAGGGGCAAATATAGCTCTTTAACTACAGGTTCATCTAAATTCATAACTTTCGACATAAATTATAAATGTAGAGGTAAAAACATACTAGAATGTCAAAAAATATTAGATTTGAACCCCATAATTTAACAGTATAATGAATACTATAATACTAAAATTATCAAAAATTGAACGCATTATTAAATATAAATCTTGAATCTACCTCTGACCCGAGTACTCTAACAAGAACTCTAGGTCCAAATCTTACAAAATTAATACTCATTAGCCTTACTTTAATTTGCTAGCAAACTCAAGTCTAGTTAATTGATAGTTCAACTGTATCAAACACAAGTTCTACATCCAATTTTGCATTGTGGATCAATGTATTGAATTATCAATCTAATTAAACAAACCCCGTTGATCAGTTCCATAAGAGAAGATCCCCGACTAAATGCCAATTTTCATTAATCCTTTCAAAAGCTAGTTCTCCCGGAGTTAATTTAATTATTTCAAGATTGTTATCTTATTTTTAATGCGAAATAAAAATAATACGACAAAATTCTCTTCCTCATCTATCAACTGAATCCTACTATCAAAATCTCCATTTTTCATGCCTCTCTAATAAGAGATACACTATGGTAATAAAAATTGACAAAGACCTTTTTATATCTTCGAAGGCAACATTCATAACAATCATCACTACTTTCTCCCGAATATATAGTATTATATTACTTTGATTTTTTTTTCATAATTGAACAATAAATCTAATTGTCTTCTATTTCCAGGGACATTTTTGACTTTTTAGCCAAGTGAAAAAAAAGGGGAAAACATCTTCTTTATTAAAAATGAAGCGATGAGGGATTGAACAACCTTAGAGCCAAGGGTTTTTGCAGGGTTTAACAGAAACAAAATACGAGGTTCCAATCTTGAAGATTATTACCATGAGAAAAGTTTCATCTTTTGCTGTTCCACATCTCCAGGAGTACACCAAAACTTCATTCTCTCTCATTTCTAAAGACTTAATCTCCCACTTTTCTTCTCTCCCTACCACCAGCACCAACCCCATCAATGGAAATCAACAAATTTCCCCTCAATTATCAAATACCCATCTCAAATCTTGCAGCAAGACTCAATTTTTACATTTATCCAATTTCAAAATCCAGCAATCCCAAAGTTTCAACACACTTGTGGAGCAAAACCCATCTCAGTTGTCTTCAAGACAGAGAAAGATTAAAGAAAGATCACAACTTGAAGAGGCTTTTGAGTCAGCAAAGACTATTCAAGAAATGCTTCAGGTTTTTCAAGAAATGGAGGTAAGTTTTGATGAAAGGGAACTTGGTTTGCCATGTTTAAGAATAGGTCTCAAACTTGACCAAGAAGGTGAGGATCCTGAAAAGGCTCTGTCTTTTGCTAATAGGGCTTTAAATGTATTGGATAGAGATGATAAATTGTCTTTGCCTCTTGCCATGACTTTGCAATTGTTGGGTTCTACTTGTTATAGTTTGAAAAGATTTAATGATAGTTTGGGGTATCTTAATAGGGCTAATAGGGTTCTGGATAAATTAGTTAAGGATGGTTCTTGTAGTGTTGAGGATGTTAGGCCTATTCTTCATGCTGTTCAGCTTGAATTGTGTAATACGAAAACGGCTATGGGGAGGAGAGAAGAGGCCCTTGCTAATCTTAGGAAGTCTTTGGAGTTGAAAGAGATGACTCTGGAAAGAGATAGTATAGAACTTGGAAAAGCTAATAGGGATGTTGCGGAGGCATATGTTGCCATATTGCATTTTAAAGAGGCTCTACCGTTTTGTTTGAAGGCATTGGACATACACAAGGCACAACTAGGGCAAAACTCTGTAGAGGTTGCACATGATCGGAGGCTTCTAGGAGTTATTTATACTGGATTAGAAGAACATGAGAAGGCATTGGAACAAAATCAATTATCACAGAAAGTTTTGAAAAACTGGGGTCTTGATACTGATTTGCTTCGTGCGGAGATTGATGCAGCCAACATGCAAATAGCCTTGGGGAGATATGATGAGGCCATTAATACTTTGAAAGTTATTGTTCAGCAGACTGGAAGAGAGAGTGAGGATAGAGCTATGGTCTTTATCTCCATGGCAAAAGCATTATGCAATCAGGAGAAGTTCACGGATGCAGAGAAGTGCCTTGAAATTGCATCTGGAATTCTAGGAAAGAAAGAAAAAACCTCCCCTGTTGAAGTTTCGGAGGCATACATGGAAATTTCTATGCTGTATGAGACAATGGATAAGTTTGAAGCTGCTATATTACTATTAAAGAGAACACTGGCAATGCTTGAAAAACTACCTCAGGAACAACATTCAGTTGGAAGTGTTTCAGCACGAGTTGGCTGGTTACTTCTCTTAACTGGTGGAGTGCAGCATGCTATTCCTTTCTTGGAGGATGCAGCGGAGAGGTTGAAAGAAAGCTTTGGATCAAAACATTATGCTGTTGGTTATGTATACAATAATTTGGGTGCAGCATATTTGGAATTAGATAGACCACAATCTGCTGCCCAGGTTTTTGCATATGCAAAGGATATCATGGATGTTTCTCTTGGTCCTCATCATACAGATACAATTGAAGCATGCCAAAACCTTTCAAAAGCATATGCTGCCATGGGGAGGTAACAAGTTCAATCTTTTCTTTAAGTTATATTGGCACTTGTGAGTGTGCATTTTTCTCTTTGAATGCATATACCTTTACCAAGTACACAATATGAGCAATTAAAATATGTGTTGTATGAATCCTTCATTTGTCTTTAATGTACCGGATAAAGTGGGCCTGCGAGGCAGGTATAGGTACGTCATGACAGATACAGTAAAAATTAGCACAAACTGCACATATTCATATCCAATACTTGCACACCCTGTATCGTGTACGTTTAAATGTGTCCATGCAACAAGAAGTTTAACTTGTTAAGTTGATTCTTTAAATTACCTTACTGCCGTTCTTATTTCATCTCGCCTCTTGAATTTGTTAATGTGTATCTTATATGGTTAATATTTGTGTCCATGTATTCCTCATATAAATCTTATTAATATGTCAAGGGAATAGATACTCAGTAGCCTTCAGTATCTGTTGTTTATCTGACATTTTATTTCATATGCCAAGCTTCTGCATGCTCTATATGTTCCCTTGTGTTCTCAAACGTGTTGTTGAAAACTAGTGTTCCACTTATATAAATGTAGTATGGACTGGGTGTATGCACTGCCTCATATTCTGCCACGTTGGAAGTATATCAATACCAACTTTTGGAGTCTCTTTTCTTCGTAGAGGATATTTGTCTGCTGCTATGCTGTGACAGTGACAGAACATCTCCTCAGTTTGATCATGTTGAGACAGCTTACTGCCTATAGATTTGACCAATTATCCAGATGTTCATTCATGGTTGGTATGAATTCCGAATATTTTATCAGATTGAGATATGTTAAGAAGGATAGTAGATGGAAAAAACACCAAAGTGTGAACTTATCCATCTTGACAAGTGACTTGACATAGGAATATTGAGAAGCTTTAATTGAACAATTAGTTGTCCGAGCTTGATTCGCACATATGAACCATAGTAGATCTAACAAACTCAAAAGCTTGTCTATCTAAGCAGTAAGTAGACAACTTTACATTCGTAGAAATTTGCACCCAAAGGTGCACTTAGTGGTCGAAGAAGTTGGAATAAAAATCAATGGAGACAAGGGTTCAAATCCGAATAGAGGTCAAAAGAATTAGGTGATTTCTTACCATTTGCTTAAATGTTGGTGGATAGAGTTTTCAATAGCTATATGTAATACCCGAATGGAATATCAAGGACTCAAGGTAGGAAGTTGGGCCTGACACTACCGGTATCAAAATACAAGACATATGCACCTTAGTGGTGAATAATTTGAATTAGTAGATAAGGATAAGGACTTAAACTCAGCAATAACATTTGAGGCTGAGGAAATGGTTTTTCTTTTCCTTCTGATTAACAGCACCAAGAGAGTGCTGGAAAAAACTGTACATGATGTATGACTTAGTCTCCTACTCAAAATATATGGAGTCTTGAAGTAAAACGGAGTGTCAAACAGATTAAAAGGTGTGTCAACATGATGTACATCTTTCATCTTACACCAACAAAGAAGAAAATTTGGGACAAGTAAATATTATACAATGAATTTCAGTAATCCTTTCAATAATCTGGAACTTCTTTCCTTTCGTATTGTCCACATAATACACAGGGGTAGGCAGTATGCTGTTCCATATTGTCGTCAGTTGCTTTGCAGTACTCTTCCTCTCCAGCAACTGATTACATCCCTTACTTTGCTGGTATCGTCCATCTAACTCCCAACATCCTTCAAAGCATTCTCCATAGATGGGCATGGGTACAGTGAGGAAATAGATGTTCCGAGTCTTCTTCTGCACTATTACACAGGTAGCCTCTGCAACAAGATATGTATCCCCTCCACACCTTTTTCTTTAGGGTGAAGCAGGCTTTGTGCAACTATCCATGTGGAGCACATTACCTTTAGGGGTGTCTTGTTCTTCCACAACCTTTCAGGGCTAGTTGCTTCTTCTGGCATTTGTAACAGCAGGTTATAACAAGACTTAACCGATAATGAGCTGCTCTTACCTGCTTTCCATGTAAGTGAATCTTGTGAGCCTAGGCTTGGGGCATTCTCCAGATGGTTTGGCATTTTGGGCCACTCTTTTTATAATCAGATCCTGATAATTTCATTCAGGATTATAGTTCACCTGTCATTTAATCGTCAGCCTTCAGGAGAATTTTTTGCTCCATCGCAATGCAATACTGGTCAGGAGATGCTTCCTTGATGGACTTCTTCTAACCATGTTTTCATCCACATTTGATCTTCTTTTTATTAGCAACCTTCAGTTTTACTAGTGTTTGAAATTCATGCCATAAGCTCCTTATGCTCTTCCATAGAGAAATGCAATATGTTAGGGTTATTGCCCCGGTACACCAAGGGCTGTGCATCCTATATTTTGCACTGAGTACCTTTCTCCAGAAGGCTTCTTCTCTACTGAATCTTCATAACCATTTGAACAACATACATTTGTTCCGAAGACTCTAGTTTTTTTTTTTAAAAAAAAAATTACTTCTAAGTTCCCCTCTTTTTTGGTTGCTGTTACGTTAGATAGTTTCACCGAGTGGATCAGAATTTCCTTCCCTTAGGAAACTGCTCCTTATTCTGTTCAATGTTTCTCACCATATGCAGACATATGGAACATGGTCACTATAAATGTATAAATGCTATCCAAGATAATATTAGGACTAGCATGATTGCTATGGATTCATATTATTTCCTTAATTTGAAAGTCTCTTTTCAAACTTTTCAATCACATTCACACCTTGCATATGAGGTTCCACCTGATATTTTCCTCCCAAAGGAAGGTCCAAGCATACTTTTGGTATTTCTTCTACCCTACAACCCAAAGTGTGCTAATTCCTGTTTGTTTCTTAACTGGTTCGTTTTAAACAAAGACCTCTTTCTAACATTTATATGTAACCCAAATCCTCAAATGAAATCAAAATGACCCTTAAGTGTTGTAATTTTTTCACTTCTGCCGATAGATAGTAAGAGCCTTAGCAGCATAAACTAAAGAGCCTCCGGTTTTAGTCTTTTAGGGAACTCCTAGTTTTCCTAACCAATCCTGTACTATTATTGGAATGAAATAATTCTGATTGAACCGGAATGCATACATGATTATTTACTGATTGATCTTAGGACAATAGACTAACATCAGGTTGAAGTTATTTATATTTGTCTACTACATAAAGGATACCCATGTATTGGTTAGATAAACAAACTATGTTATATAAGTTACTTTGATTGAAGAAAGATGTTATGCATGTAGTTTAAAAAAAGATGATGTTATGCATGTAAATGCCTTTTTGATTTTCCCTACATTTGGATTTCTCTTTTTTGTCAATAGAGGTCTATACGCCTGCAAAGGAAAAATAAACTAGAGAAAAATGGAAATTCAAACAAAACCTTTTCTGTCCAGGAAATTTGATCAGCGGAGGAAGTTTATTCAAAAGTATTCCTTGAGTATTATTTAATGACATCCAACATCTAATTGGTGTTGATAGGCTGCACCAATCATTGCCACCTGTGTTTTGAGCTTTTCCTACTGGTATCAAAGTAGACGTATTTCCATCTGTAGTAAATTGGCATTAAGACTTTAGTAGTTTAATTGGAGTCAACCGTCCCACTCAATACCATTTGGGGTCACTGGTCCTCCTTGCGCTAAATTATTGCAACTTGTTACTGAATTACAACACAAAAGCATCTTTCTTTATTCCTTAGCTTTTGTCGTACATTAGATTATTAGTTTGTGCAAGGATTGCAGCTCTTCAATCACCATTACACAAGAAGTTTAAACATCAAGTTACTTATGTTTTTTAAATTTTCTGGAGTTAGATAATGGCTTTGAGGAGCCACTATGCGCTCATAAACAACATTGGATGACATATTGACAGATAGATCCTGATATTGACTTTCTTTGTAATATTGCTTTATAATTAATTCTGTTGGCTAGATTCATAGTTGTCATTCTTCTCCGTGCTTTCTGCTATTGCATCTGTCTTAGACTCTTAGGTGGAAACTTGATGTGCAACATAGCGTATTCTCTGTACACTTCTAAATTTGAGGACAAGATTAATTGTCATCATAATGTTTCACAGACTGTTATTTTTAAAAAAATAAAATTGTCACAAGCAAATAGACAAAATCTGGAGAAGGCTCTGGGAAATGCAATTTGAGTATCCTGTAAAAAATGGGTCCTGTGATTATTCACGCAACTTCAGGAGCGTCAGGACCAATTATGCTTCCAGAGGTTCAGTTGTAAAATATGCTTCCATATTCAACCGCATAATTACCTAAACCTGCATTATGTTATCCTAAAACCTTAGTTATAGAAATCATATTTGTTGAGAAGTAAGTGTAAATGACCGTTGCTAGTTAGTTTCCTTATTTATACCTTTATCAAGCTCCTAAAGAGGCTTGAAACTAGAAGTCCTTTATCTTTAGAGAAGTACGATTGAACGGTTTATTCAGTTTTATGATGTTCTTAGTTGAGCGTGAAAAATATGTCTTAACATGTTACCTCGTATTTTTCAGCTATCAGCTTGCTATAAACTTCCAGGAGAAAGCAATTGAGGCTTGGGAAGGCCATGGTCCAAGCGCAGTAGATGAACTTAAAGAAGCTCATCGACTTCTTGAACAACTGAAGAAGAAAGCTTCTGGTGTATCCGATGGGAACATGATGAAGGCCTTGCCTTTGGCTAGTTCTAGTGAACAAGTTGTAGTTTCTGCCATTGAAAGGCAAAGAAATGCAACTAAAATGCTGAATCAATGATGTTCTCCGTAAGTTTATTAATCTGTTCTTTCCCTTTTTAGGAATAAAACTATGCCTTTTGTTAGTTTGATGTATCATCTTCACTGGAACCTATTCTTATAAAGTTTCGCTAAGGATATCAAAGCTACGAGATGATTCAGTCTGCGACTTTCATCTACATTGAGGTCTCTGTCATGGTTTGGTTCTGAAAACCACTTTGATGTGTTTGAATAGTCGTTTTAATAGCAAAGTTTTTGTATCCTTTTTGGTGTTGCTAATATTAGACGAAGAAAGATGAGCTTGGATGAAACGACACAGACAATTGAGTATTCATATCGTTGATTTTTTTTCCCCTCACATGGCATGGAAACAAGGAATTTGCCATGCTACATTTTCGTTTATTGTCTCTGCAATTTGTGACATAAATATTTGCAACACGCAGAATCTTGCATAAAAAAATATTGTACTGTAGAAAGAGATTTTGAGATTACTTTACTCTTTTCGTATATTGTGAATCTTGATGTTTGACTTATTTTGTTAATTAATACTTTATTAGTGCGTTCACACAGATTTAAAAAACAAAATACTCCCTAATCATCAAAGTAAGGCCTTTTTACATAGAGTTGTTTAGCTAAATAACTTTAAGAATAGTTAGATTAGTCAACATAATTAATTGAAATGCCAGTAATAAATATTTTTTCATCGTCAATATTAAATTTATTTATAATTATAATATTAAAGACAGCTTCACATGAGTTTCTGCCTAGAAAAATGTACTATGCTCTTCAAGTTTGACCAATTCATGTAGTGACAATTGTGCTAACATTATGTAAATATTTACTCTCAATAAATATAAAAATGCAATATTTTGTAATATTATTATTAACTCCGGAGAAATATTCATTGCTTTCTTTTCTGTATCGTTCTAATTTTATGAGAGTCCCCGAAGGGCTCCTTGCCATGATTGGACCCTTATCTCATTTCTTAGCCATTCCTTCTGATTCTCTCACACAATACATCATCACTCATGAAAAATCATAACTAGTACAAAATATAAATAAAAATATTTTTGCTACCTTGCCATACCATTGTGACTTTACAATGATTCTATGTTTCATATATCTTCTATATTCTATCCTATCCTATTCTTGTATTAAAATAACAAATTTATCATAAGGTAAAAGAAAATTTTGAACTTTGTGGACGTGACAGTCAGTTACAGTAGGTATACTATCAAATATTGAATCTATACCTAAGTCTAAAACCATGTTAATATTTGTGTAAAGTTGCAATAAAGAATGAACAAACAAACAAAAAAACAAATTCAAAGATCAAATTTTTTTAAGATTCAAAAGGTAAAACTGATGTCTTAGATCTTCTATGTCCAAAAGAAAAGATGGATTTTCGAATCGATCTACTACTGCTTTCACCATTGTTTCTGACCTCACTGATCATCTGCCTATTATGACGTATCATCTGTTGCACTGATAAATAAACATGTCGATCTGCTGCTGAATCCATTGAAAACGATCTCCTTATTGGCTCAACTGAAAACAGAGCATCTTTATCTCTTACATTTATACATTCATCTCCCATCATTGAATACTTCCTTGTTTGTCCTTTATCCAACTTATCAATCCTCTGTTCAAAGTCACTAACAGAGTTTTGCGCCTCTGCCTCTGTTCCAAGTTCACCACTCAATTCAATCACTAGGAAATCCTCCTCGCTTCTTCTTCTCAGAAGTGGAATATGAGGATCTTGAGGTGATGAATTTGGCGCGATAATCATATCGATTGGATGTTTAGTTGCTGTACCTGAAATGCTACTTCTACAAAGAGGACAACTAGCATTGTTTTGAAGCCAAATATCAATGCAGTCTAAATGGAAAGCATGGCTACATTTTGGAAGAAGTCTAAGCATTTCATCTTCTTTAAATTCATTCAAACAAACAACACATCTTCTAAAACTTGTTTCACCAACTCTGTTTCTGCTGTATGGATAAGTTGGAATTTCTCTTATTACCAATTCATCAAGTCCTCTGCTTTCTCTTGATGGTGTATAAGTCTCTTCATATTGGCGTGGACGCGTATTGAAGAAGCGTCTTAATGGGTCAAATTGTTGCCAGTTGATGCAGCATTTTGTAACAAAGATGTAGTAACTCACCAGCAAGAACCCTATAGCCATGATTCCTAACATCGCAACACCAATTATAGGGAAGCCGTTTTCAGAAACTGCACCCATTGGAGTTAAGTGTGTTACACTCGTATTGTTTTTCTGCTGGTTTTTGAATGAAACAAGAAACTGAATGAACATATGTTTATGCGATGCTGCTGCATCCATCACTACGGTAACGAATAAAGAATATGACGACCTATGATTAATTGAAATTGTATGCGTTTTATGAATTGAATGAGATCCAAGCTGGAAATTAGACGAGTGAATGTTATTAGTTTTTATGAAAGAGGAGAAAACTTGGAAAGTCAAATATGAATAAAGAAATAAGGGCATTGAATGAAGTGTGGAGAGTTTTGAGGAACACATGCAATTAATTATGTGTAATAATTGATGTTCAAGATTGATAAAAATATAACATAAAGTGTTTGAAAATGCTGAGACATGTAGTTGGGAGATGGAGTGAACAAAAAATGCAAGTTGACTATATTATTAAACTAATAAAAGAGTATGAAACAGACTTCACATTTCCACTTGGCCTCTGCTCCATTTCTTTTTTGGCATTTTATTTCCTCCGCGTTTACTTGTTCATTATTTTAAAAATATTTTTTTATTTTTATGTGTCACTCTTAACATAGTTAAAACTGCTAATTTTTCTTTTCTTAAAACATGCATCTCTAGTCCTGTGGAGTCCTTTTCCCTCTGTGAATTTCAAGAAATCGATTTATACAGTGACAAGCCCTGGGTTTAAATTGTTACTCCCGTGACTCAAATTATATGTTATTCTAAAAGTTCATATAGAAAATTAATATTCCTTTTGTGCGATAACAGTTGTCCATTATATTATTTTTGGAACGTTCAACAATACTACTTTACTTTATGAAATTAATGGATAGTTATATGTTTAGTTTCTAACTTACCCTTATCATTCACTGTAGTCGTTACCAATTACACATTTTTCAAGACATTGTATTTATTATATGCAAAGAGTGATATACTCCCTCCGTCCCATTTTTATATGTCACCTTTCGGATTTCACGATTCAAACAAGTCTATCTTTGACCGTAAATTTTTCATAGATCTTTAAACATTTTGAATTATCAATTATACCGGTCAAACTTTAATTGTCTGACTCTCAAAAAAATAAAACGTGTCATATAAATTGGGACAGAGAGAGTCATAAAATTACTCTTCTATTTATAGTTTCTTCAGAAATGTACAAAATCAATAATGAACAACTATTGTTGGACAAAATTAATTAGCGTCTTATTAACATTCCAAAATAGAATAGTAAACAACTAGTCAAATATAACACAAAGTAGATTGAAACTTAAATATTTGTGGGAAAAAAACAATGGTATGGAAGTATAAAAAACATTAAAATGTCACATTATTTTCTAGTGTAGATAGGGGAATGGGATGAGTCATAAATGTAGAAAATATGGGTGCCTAATCCTATAATGATTCACAAGACACAAAAAGTAGTACTTGAAGTATGTTGCACGATTCCTAATTTGAAGTGAAAAAGAGAAATGGACCCTAATATCAACATCAATACCGACCAAATGGTCCATGCAACTCTAGGCGTGGGTGACCTCATTAACACTTGGGCTTCAATCTCCACACTTCCGACTAATAAGTGAATAGCAAAATAATCGAGATGCGAAGTGAATTCAAGATTTAAATTATATTTTAAAGATTTTTATTATTAATTTGGATCATCATATGATAAATTGTTTGTCGAGTTCAAGATGATTGGATCAAGTTTGAACCTGTGAATGCAGACTAAATTAAAGTTTAGATATTGGAAAAATGAGACATTACTTTATTATTATTATTATTATTATTATTATTATTGCTTTCACTAAGACCATTGTTATAGTCTGAAGTTTTACACATTATTTGTTGTAGTCTACTTCTCTTTACCGATATGTTACATACATATTCAAGAAATTATTGTCAAAGAATAATAGTTATGAAAATTCTATGATAATGCATATCTTTGAACATAAACTAATTATTTGTTGTATATGAAAATGTGTTTCAAAATTTTATAATTATATTTGAACATGCTTTTTATTTAATTGTAGCAATTGATTATTGTTAATCTTTTTATATATTTAGTTTTCACTCCTCAAGTCTAATTGCTTCAAATGAGAAGATATCAGGTAGTTTTTTTTTTTACGTTTTGGTTAACATAATTTTTTATTTGTATATTGGGGGTATAATATTGTATATCAAATTTTTAAATATCGTGGTATATTGGGTATATTATATTGTATATCAAATTTTAAAATATCGTGGTATATTGAGTGTATTATATATATCAAATTTTTAAATATCGTGGTATATTGAGTGTATTATATTGTATATCAAATTCTTAAATATTGTTGTAAAAGGATACATGAATGTTTTGTATATTATTATACACCGGATGTATGTTTTGTATATTGTTGTAGACCACATTTTTAAGAATTACATAATTTGACAAACAGGGGATCTGTATTCAATTTATTACACATTGAATTACAATTCATAGCTATAGTTAGAATTTCATATGAATTCCCCACCCCGACCCCCACCCCGTATTTCCCGCCTAATAATTCAGATTGCAAAACAAATATATATATTACTTTGTGTGTGTTTATTTATATTATGTCAAATATAGGCTAGAGATAGTATCAAACAAGAGATGGTGGACTAGATCTCTCTTCTTCCTCTTTGATTTTCATACTCACACTCAGTATGATTAAATGAGGGAGAGATACAATATTGTATCAATTATATTCTAAAAAAGTATACAACACATAATATAAATGTATAATAAAGACTAATAAAGTTAAAAACATTGATACAAATCTATAGTCAGTTGCAGTTACACTCAAATATATTGACACAAAATATACACAAGGAATAAAAACACTTGATATACAAAATGATTAGACAATTAAGATATGTTGATCCATATTTATTTATCAAAGAAGAGCCAATTACTGTTGATATATTGAACCAATAATTATTCCATACAAAATTGTATATATGTGACTTTGTAACAACATCTACTCACAAATATTCATTATAAAACGAACATATGTTTATTTGCTCATTTGATAAGATTGTGTAAGAGTAGAAATAATCTTTTGATAGTCTTCTAAAATTAATACAACTTAAGAGATTCAAATTGCATGTCCATATAAAATTCCAACTTCAAATCAACCTAATATGATCAAATTATACATTTGAAATCATATCTAAACGCGCCTTGGATTACGCGTCATTTTGTATGACATCAGTATGAGCACCAAAAGCTTTGGAAGTATTGATAAAATCTTTGTAGAGAATGGATTTGTAGAGAGGTGGATTAGATTCATTCAACAAGACTTTTGCTGGCTCAACAATGCTGTTTGGAGTTGGATTCACAAATAGGGCTATTGATGTTCTTGCTTCCTTTGAATTTGTTACTGCTCTATGCTCCACACTTCTTAGCATCCCATTGCTGATAATCTATTTCATTCATTAAAATTACATCAAAAAAATATAAAAATTATGTGGGAGAAATCATGTACACATGTGTATAATGTGAAGTGTTCATAAATATATATAACTTAGCTTCAACTGTCATCTATGTCCTCAAATTTTGGGTGTGCATAAGTAAACACATAAACTTGTCTAAAATTGAACAAGTATACACAATGTCCTATGTGAAATAATACACGTACGACGCTACATAGAACACAAAATTGTCATGTAGGACGCCACCTTGGATGAAAGTATCTAGTTGTTCAATTTTTTGCAAATTTAAATGGCTACTTGTGTACACTCAAAGTTGAAAGATATAGTTGTCTGGTAAAATCAAGTTAAAAGATATATATGTTTATCTATTAATCTAAATAAAAATGAATGATATTGTAATTATTATAATCTTATGTATATACACATAACTTATATTATCAATTTAAAAAGTATATGATAGGTACATACCTCTAATTGATTGCCTATGTTTACAACAAAAGCATTAGGCACAGCCTCAACACACATCCACTTTTCATCTACCAAAACTTGAAGTCCATTTACATTGCCTTGATATATTATTGTTATGAGGCTTGGATCAAGATGTTTTAGTATGCCTAAAGTCAAGCTTGGATCTGGACATGGTGGATAATTATTTGCTGACAATAATTGAACTTGGCTTTGTTCATCAAAGTAGCCTGATTCAATTCCTAATCCTTGCCCAATTAGCTCCAAAATTGTCAAACTCAGCTTCCTTATTTCCGCAACATATCTTCCCACGACTTTTCTGTAATTGATGATAAAAATTTGTCAGTAATTTAATTCAATTTCTAATAGATTATTGTAGCACGTAGTCTGTTTAGCCAAGCTTCTAAAGACTACCTTATAGTCAAGCACAAATTGTTGCTCTAATATTATCAAAAGTACTTTAAAATTGATTAGCTAAACACAACCGATTACTTTTCAAAAAGTAACAAGATTTGAAATTTTAGCCCAAAAAAATACTGCTTGATCCACCAAAATTGGATGAAAAGTGGTTGAACAACTATTACACTAAAACAAAAACAATGACATTAATAGAGTATTAATGTCTTTACAGGGATTAGTTAAGTGTCATTAGAACTAATGTCGCTAAAGGTTTTAGGGACATATATCAAGAGTGCTAATTGCCACTAAAAATACATATTGAGCGGCAATTAAGAATTAATTGTCGCTAATGATATTTTTGATGTATTATTACTGTTTATTAATTACCTGTAGCTAGCTGGTTTATCTGGCCAACTTTGCATGCATTTGTCAAGAGGGTGACAAGGGTGTTTTATATTATCCCTCCATAAATGAACACCATTTTTAACTTCTTCCTCACTCCCTGTGAACATCCATCCTTTTCTGCTTGCTACATTCACTTTATCTTCATCAGTTATGTTGTTGAAAAACTCTTCAAAGGTAGATAATGCTTCAGTCGCCACGTTCTCTGAGATTCCATGGTTGATCACCTACAGAAACAGATTTCAGGATTTGAATATTATGGATTCGAGTTTGTGTTGAATGCCTTGAATCGGACCCGTTACAAACAGAAAGGACGGGGGTCTCGCTGCCCGGTTAGCGAGTCGGGGGGTCCAGGGGGGCGACGCGCCCCCTGGCCTGGGGGTCCGGGGGGGCGGAGACGCCCCCGGCCCGACGGTATACCATGTTATTGTATTGGGCCCTTAATTATCTGTTAATTCTGTATGTTGGGCCCAAGCCTGTTAGGGCGTAGCTTAGCACTATATATAGACGCTATGGCAAACCCTATTCTGTAATTCTGTTCTTGCCTCTCCATAATAAAACTGCTCTCCCTCTTCCCCGTGGACGTAGCCAATTTATTGGTGAACCACGTAAATCTGTTGTCTTGTTTTTCGCGTTTATATTTTCTCGTATTATCTCGAATTCCGCATAACAAATTGGTATCAGAGCCTCTCGGTTAATCGGTGTTCTTGGAGAATTCGAGATGTCTGCTTTGAACGTGAAAATCGACAAATTCACAGGGAGGAACAGTTTCAGTTTATGGCAGATCAAGATGCGGGCTTTGTTGAAACAGCAAGGTTTCTGGGCGCCGTTGTCGAAAGACAAGAACGCCGTCGTTACTCCTGAGATGGCGATTCTGGAGGAAAAGGCGCATTCGACGATCATGCTGTGTCTCGCGGATGACGTCATCACGGAAGTCTCGGATGAAGAGACTGCTGCTGGTCTGTGGTTGAAGCTGGAGAGTTTGTACATGACAAAATCTCTAACCAACAAGCTGCTTCTGAAACAACGTCTATTCGGTTTACGAATGGCTGAAGGTACACAACTCAGGGAACATTTAGAGCAATTGAATACTTTGTTATTAGAATTGCGTAATATCGATGTGAAGATCGAGGATGAAGATGCTGCCCTAATTCTGTTAGTATCTCTCCCAATGTCGTTTGAGAATTTTGTTCAATCGTTCATTGTTGGGAAAGATACTGTGTCGCTGGAAGAAGTCAGATCGGCCCTTCATAGCAGGGAATTACGGCATAAGGCTAACGGCACAAGTACGGACATACAGCCTTCCGGTCTGTTCACCAGTAGCGGAAAGGGAAGGAAAAACGGCGGAAAGAAAAATAAGCCGATGTCGAAGGGTGCAAAGCCAGATGATGTTTGTAATTACTGCAAGGAGAAGGGACATTGGAAATTTGATTGTCCGAAGAAGAAGAAGCAATCGGAAAAACAATCAGTTTCTGCTGCTGTTGCTGAAGAAGACACCAATTCTGAAGAAGACATTGCCCTAGTTGCGGATGAGCACACTCATCATTCAGATGTGTGGGTTCTCGATTCTGGGGCATCCTATCACATCTGTCCTAGGAGAGAGTGGTTCACGACTTATGAGCAGATAGACGGAGGCAGCATCTCGATGGCCAACAGTTCTGTCTGCAAGGTGGTTGGGACAGGCTCGATCAAGATAAGGACACATGACGGTAGCTTCTGCACATTGAACGAGGTCAGGCACGTTCCATTGATGACGAAAAATCTGATATCTCTCAGTTCTTTGGACAGCAAGGGATTCAGCTGGTCGGGAAAAGATGGAGTCTTGCGGGTCTGGAAGGGTTCAAATCTGATTCTGAAAGGTGTCATGCGTGGTACTTTGTATTTTCTACAAGGTTCCACGGTTACAGGTTCAGCCCATGTTGCATCGTCAGAAGTTCACCAGGAGGATATGACTAAGTTATGGCACATGAGACTTGGTCATATGGGTGAAAGAGGGATGCAAATTCTGTCAAAGGAGGATCTTCTTGCTGGTCATAAGGTTAAAAGCCTAGAGTTTTGTGAACATTGTGTCTTTGGAAAACTACATCGCAACAAGTTTCCAAAGGCCATTCACAGAACAAAAGGCACTCTTGATTATATCCATTCTGATTGCTGGGGTCCATGCCGTGTTGAGTCTTTGGGAGGCTGCAGATTTTTTGTGTCCATGATTGATGACTACTCAAGGATGACTTGGGTGTACATGATGAAGCATAAAAGTGAAGCTTTCCAGAAGTTCAAGGAGTGGAAAATTTTGATGGAAAATCAAACAGGGAAGAAGATCAAGAGGTTGCGAACTGATAATGGGCTGGAATTCTGCTGGTCTGAATTTGATCAATTCTGTAAGGATGAAGGGATTGCTCGACATCGTACAGTCAGAAATACACCACAGCAGAACGGTGTAGCTGAGCGGATGAATCAAACACTTCTGGAGAGAGCAAGGTGCATGCTCTCTAATGCTGGGCTAGATAGAAGATTCTGGGCAGAAGCGGTTAGTACAGCTTGCTACTTGATTAACCGCGGACCACATACAGGCATACAGTGCAAAACACCTATGGAGATGTGGTCAGGAAAAGTTGCTGATTATTCAAATCTGAAAGCTTTTGGTTGTACGGCTTACTATCACGTCAGTGAAGGTAAGTTAGAACCAAGAGCTAAAAAGGGAGTATTTGTGGGCTACGGAGATGGAGTGAAAGGTTTCAGAATCTGGTCTCCAGCAGAAAAGAGGGTTATTATGAGCAGGAACGTTGTCTTTGATGAAAGTTCTCTGCTTAGAACCATTGTGAAGCCTACAACTACGTCAGAAACTGGGAGTCTTGATAAACAGGTGGAGTTTCAAGTCATTCAGAACGAGAGCGATTTGAAAGAACCTGAAGAGGAGGATCAAGAGCCACAGACAGAAACTGATATTCCAGAATCTATGCCATCAGATATCCATCGGAGTATAGCTCAAGATCGGCCAAGGAGGGTTGGAGTTCGGCCACCTACGAGGTATGGTTTTGAGGACATGGTGGGTTATGCACTGCAGGTTGCTGAAGAGGTAGATACATCTGAGCCGTCTACTTACAAAGAAGCCATTTTAAGTTCTGATTCTGAAAAATGGTTTGCCGCTATGGGAGATGAGATGGAGTCCCTACACAAGAATCAGACATGGGATCTGGTCATACAGCCTTCGGGGAGAAAGATTATTACTTGCAAATGGGTTTTCAAGAAGAAGGAAGGGATATCACCAGCAGAAGGAGTCAAGTATAAAGCCAGGGTTGTTGCCAGAGGTTTCAACCAAAGAGAGGGAGTGGACTACAATGAGATCTTCTCACCAGTGGTCAGACATACTTCCATCCGAGTGTTACTAGCGATTGTTACACATCAGAATCTGGAGCTTGAACAACTTGATGTGAAGACAGCGTTTCTACATGGAGAGTTGGAGGAAGAGATATACATGACTCAGCCGGATGGTTTCCAAGTTCCAGGGAAGGAAAATCACGTCTGCAAGTTGAAGAAGTCCTTATATGGACTTAAGCAGTCTCCAAGGCAGTGGTACAAAAGGTTTGACAGCTATATGGTGAAGTTGGGATATACTCGGAGCTCATATGATTGTTGTGTCTACTACAATAGGCTCAAGGATGATTCATTCATCTATCTGGTGCTTTATGTAGATGATATGCTGATAGCTGCAAAGAAGAAGTATGACATTCAGAAGCTGAAGGGTTTACTTAGTGCTGAGTTTGAGATGAAGGATTTGGGAGCCGCTCGGAAGATTCTAGGGATGGAGATCATTAGAGACAGAGAGAGAAGGAAACTTTTCTTGTCACAGAGAAGCTACATTCAGAAGGTCTTGGCGAGGTTTGGCATGTCTTCATCTAAGCCTATTGATACCCCCAGTGCTGCCAATATCCATCTCACTGCCATGTTCGCTCCACAGTCAGAAGAAGAGAAGGAGTATATGTCACGAGTCCCTTATGCCAGTGCCGTAGGAAGTTTGATGTATGCTATGGTCTGTACAAGGCCAGATTTAGCACATGCAGTCAGTGTAGTGAGCAGATTCATGGGACAACCAGGGAGAGAACATTGGCAGGCTGTGAAGAGAATTTTCCGGTACCTTAGAGGTACATCTGACGTTGGTCTCATTTATGGAGGTGATACTCAGTGCTTGGTTACTGGCTATTCTGATTCTGACTATGCTGGAGATGTTGACACAAGAAGATCGATGACTGGCTATGTGTTTACCCTTGGAGGATCTGTCGTCAGTTGGAAGGCAACTTTGCAACCTACAGTGACTTTGTCTACTACGGAAGCGGAGTACATGGCCTTGACAGAGGCTGCAAAAGAAGGGATTTGGCTGAAAGGGCTGGTTAGTGATCTTGGTCTGCATCATGATCAGGCTACGGTGTATTGTGACAGTTTGAGCGCAATTTGTCTAGCCAAGGATCAAGTCCATCATGAGAGAACCAAGCATATTGACGTAAGGTATCATTTTCTGAGAAGTGAGAAGAGAATCAAGGTGAAGAAAGTAGGAACTGCTGATAATCCTGCTGATATGTTCACAAAGCCGGTTCCACAGAGCAAGTTTCAACACTGTTTGGACTTGCTCAACATCAGAAGCTGTTAATTGCCCTGCGGGGCAACTCTGAGGAAGAGGGGGAGGCCTGGCACTATCATAGTGCGTCTGAAGAATCTGTTCGGAGAATTCAAGTCAAGGTGGAGATTTGTTGAATGCCTTGAATCGGACCCGTTACAAACAGAAAGGACGGGGGTCTCGCTGCCCGGTCAGCGAGTCGGGGGGTCCAGGGGGGCGACGCGCCCCCTGGCCTGGGGGTCCGGGGGGGCGGAGACGCCCCCGGCCCGACGGTATACAATGTTATTGTATTGGGCCCTTAATTATCTGTCAATTCTGTATGTTGGGCCCAAGCCTGTTAGGGCGTAGCTTAGCACTATATATAGACGCTATGGCAAACCCTATTCTGTAATTCTGTTATTGCCTCTCCTTAATAAAACTGCTCTCCCTCTTCCCGTGGACGTAGCCAATTTATTGGTGAACCACGTAAATCTGTTGTCTTGTTTTTCGCGTTTATATTTTCTCGTATTATCTCGAATTCCGCATAACAGTTTGAAATTCTATTATCACATGATCATATACAATTTAGTAGATTCAGATAACCTATAATTATTTGTAATTTGTTCACATCAAGTAAAACTTTTTAACATATAATTAATCAAGGTCTAAAGTAAAGTTACTAAATTCAAATGAACTTATTTGACTATGATCACCTAGAATTTTTTGAGTCTAGAGATCAAGATATATACAAGATACACATATTATAAAATTTATTTACATCTAACATATAATAGAGGAAATGAAATTTCCACGCCACTTACAAATTAAATAGAAGAAAATGATCTGTTCAGATTTGTTATGTATAAAAATAAAGACCTATTATGAAAAGGCCGTAAAACTATAATAAAATTTTAAGTGAACTACAAAATCATTCTCCCCCGAATCCAGGTCAAAGATTTACATCAAATCGAATCGTTTAAAATACTAATAATATTCTTACTAAAGAAAAGTTGATCTATACATACCTGGAAAAACCCAAATTCTTGACCAGCTTGCAAGAGTTGCTTTATTGTTTCATTTTTTTGTGATTTTCCAACATCAATAATTGGGATTTTGGTGCATATTGGTATATGAGCATCACCTGGTCTTTCTTCATGAGAAAATGTAAAGCATTGAGGCACACATTCAACATTGAACCATTTTGTGTTATGTTTCTCCATAATTGTCCTCAAATCTTCTTCAATTCAAGCAAATTTAAACATGGATAGTGTATCTTATGCTATAATTTATAATAATTAAAGTACATGTGCTTGCTACTTATGCAAATAGTTTCTTTATTGATTAATTAAAAGAAAGAGACATTATATACTTTTAATTAATCAATTAGCCCATAACTCACATGACTATTTTATTGCAAAAATTATTTTCTTAGTTACATCTCACGTTATCACTCCAACTTGAATTTCTTTGACATGAAACAACTTGCGTTTTTTTTTTTTAAAAAAAAAATTGTAGCCGGCTATGGAGTTTCTTTGAAAAGAAATAATTTCGAAAAAATATTTAATTTATTTGATCGAATTAATAGATATCAAACCCGATCCATTCTTTAGATTTGATCGATAAGATGACAAAAAAAATGGATTGGATCGTTATTGATTCTAAAAATCTCTATAGTGATTTTAGCAATTCAACTTAAGATTATGATTAAATATATCCTTCAATGATGGCGACATTATTTTATATGTAGACCACTTGAAATAATATTTGTCAATTGTCACATACAATTATTATTTAACTATAATCAAAATTATATTATTTAACTAATAATTTTTCTCTTTCATACCAATAGTCATATTATTCAAGTACAAGTTGTAAGTAGTAGACATTTGAACATTATATTTCTTAGGAAAAACTACATATACTCCTAGTATAATTACTTAACTATATTGCTCTAAGTGACTAACCTTGTACTTAGGTGAGAGTTGATGGCTTTCACCAATACTGCTTTAAGTGAATCTGAGGGAGCAAAATAGAAAGGACGAGAGTAACGGTTTTCACACCGCGAATCAATGAAAAATTTATGTTATAAAAATATAATTTTAGTTTGTACTCACTTCTAGGAAGTTTTCTAATTTTTCCTATAAAAGCAGTACTATTTTTTCTTTTCTCACTGATTTAATCAGAATATTTATGTAATTAATAGCTAGTAAACATGTTTTTAGTAGAAAATAGTAAATTTTTAATAGCGAGTTATTATTAATTGAGGTAAAAAATAGTAGAAGTCACTTCTAAAGTGGATCCTATAATTCTGAACTCCGCATTTGTTGATTAAATCTACAAAAAAATGTTTCAACTTTAAATATCAAATTCTTTAAAGAGTATATTTTTGAAATTTCAAATTTAACTCATACGCATATTTTATATATAAAAAACCCACTAATTTTTTTTTTTTAAAAAAAGACTTATGCACAACATGTATTGGAAATCTTATAGCAAATACCTTATTCAAAAACACTTGTATGAAAAAAATAATCTAACGAAGATTAAAATAGTATCAAATATCACAAATGTAAATTTAGATATTAAAAAAACAATAATTCATTTAAAGATACTGAAAAATTATTCTTCCAACAACATGAAGGGATTATTTATACACAATAAAGAGTTGGAATAAAAGTTTTTGATAGTTTTCGCAAACTAAAAATATAACTTAAAGACATCCAAACTTCAAATCAACCTGATTTCAAATCACACATTTGAAATCATATCCAAACGCGCCTTGGATTACGCATCATTTTGTATGACATCAGTATGAGCACCAAAAGCTTTGGAAGCATTGATAAAATCTTTGTAGAGAATCGATTTGTAGAGAGGTGGATTAGATTCATTCAACAAGACTTTTGCTGGCTCAACAATGCTGTTTGGAGTTGGATTCACAAATAGGGCTATTGATGTTCTTTCTTCCTTTGAATTAGTTACTGCTCTATGCATCACACTTCTTAACATCCCATTGCTGATTATCTATTTCATTCATTAAAATTACATCAAATAATGTTAAATTTAACCGCGATTAACAAATTAAAGTTTTATATGCATATATATAATAAGTAATTGGTACATACCTCTAATTGATTGCCTATGTTGACAACAAAAGCATTAGGCACAGCCTCAACACACATCCATTTTTCATCAACCAAAACTTGAAGTCCACTCACATTGCCTTGATATATTATTGTTATGAGGCTTGGATCAAGATGTTTTGGTATGCCTAAAGTCAAGCTTGGATCTGGACATGGTGGATAATTATTTGCTGACAATAATTGAACTTGGCTTTGTTCATCAAAGTAGCCTGATTCAATTCCTAATCCTTGCCCTATTAGCTCCAAAATTGTCAAACTCAGCTTCCTTATTTCCGCAACATATCTTCCCACTACTTCTCTGTAATTGATGATAAAAATTCGTCAGTAATTTAATTCAATTTCTACTTGAATGTAGCAAATAGTCTGTTTAGCTAAGCTTTTGAAAAGTCAAAAGTATATATTTATATAGAGAGAGATTTAAGGTGTTTGACTTTTTTTTTGTGTGTGTGTGGGGTGGGGGGTGG
>NC_028645.1:76151173-76178320 GCF_001406875.1 Solanum pennellii
GTGTGGGGTGGGGGGTGGGGGTGGGGGGGTTCAAAACACAAATTATTTGGGGTCTTAGTATTGTATAATTACTTGTAGCTAGCTGGTTTATCTGGCCAACTTTGCATGCATTTGTCAAGTGGGTGACAAGGGTGTTTTATATTATCCCTCCATAAATGAACACCATTTTTAACTTCTTCCTTACTCCCTGTGAACATCCATCCTTTTCTGCTTGCTACATTCACTTTATCTTCATCAGTTATGTTGTTGAAAAACTCTTCAAAGGTAGACATTGTTTGAGTCGTCACATTCTCTGAGATTCCATGGTTGATCACCTACAGAAACAAATTCAAAATTTAAAGAATATAGATCCGAGTTGAGATTCTATCTCATCACATACAATTTACTAGATTCAGAACATATTCATATTTGTTCATATCTAGTGAATATTTTAATATATAGTCAAGCCGTCAAGATCTAAGATAAAAGTAACTAAATTCGAATAAACCTAGTCACATCCGCCTCTCATCACATGTAATCTTTTTTAGTCTAGACTCTAGAAGTGGATCAAAGATTAAAAATCATGCATATATTCAAATGAGGTTCAATTTAATTATTTTAGACACATATACATAATTACATATATTATACTTATTTATTTATTTATTTTTCATATATAATATATACGGGGTTCAGGTCAAAGACATAGATCCACACTAAATCTTTAAAAACCTTCTTGTTTTTACTTTGAAACAACAACATACATCCGATACAATTTCATAAGTGGTGTCTAGCAAAGAAGGAAAGGATGTACGCATGCAGACCTAATTACCTCTACCTTTATGAGACAGAAAGGTTTTAATTTCCTCATTTAAGAAAAAAAAGAAAATATTATACCTGGAAAAATCCAAATTCTTGACCAGCTAGCAAGAGTTGCTTGATTGTTTCAAATTTTTGTGATTTTCCAAGATCAATGACTGGGATTTTGGTGCATATAGGTATATGAGCATCACCTGGTCTTTCTTCTTTGGAAAATGTAAAGCATTGAGGCACACATTCAACATTGAACCATTTTGTGTTATGCTTCTCCATACTTGCCTTCAAATCTCCTTCTATTCAAGCAAATTTAAATTTGGATCAGTGTATCTAATGCTATAATTAATAATAATTAAGTACATGTGCCTGCAAATAGTTATTTAATTATTTCTTTATTGATTAAATTTTTTAAAAAAAAAGAAGAAGAGACATTTATACTTTAATTAATCAACTATTCCATGACTATTTTATTGCAAACATTACATTCTTAGTTATGTATCATGTTATCACTCCAACTTTATTTATTTTTGACATTGAAATATTAAAACAAACATACTAGTGAAATAGGCATAAAGGAGGTTTGTAGCTTTACCTGCCATAGCAAAGAACAAATAAAAATGAGCTAGGTTAAGTGTTCTTCACCTTAGGCTTATGACGGCTGACACCTTATGAAGTGTGTTTTAGATTAAGACAGAAGAGAAGACTTAATCTCATATTTATAGACATAAATGTTTTAACCTAGTGTGTATTCGGGCTTACTGGCCTTCAACAAGCCCACAATATTATCAGCCCATAGATATGACATGAAATGAATACAAGCCCATAATGAAGAGGTAAAAAAAAGATAAAATCATAAAATTTCTCACAAAGACATTTGAATTTCTACCCAAAATTGCATAATAATAATAATAATAATAATAATAATAATAATAATAATAATAATAATAATAGTCATGCCAAAACTTCATCAAGATTGCATGATAAATTATCATGTCAAAACCTCATTGATATATTGATATGTCTTGCAAAATGCTTTCATTGTCTTAATTAATTGTCCACTTTTAAATTGACACATCTATTAAGATAATAATTGACATAGTAAGTTAACAAATTTACCCCTATTAATTATGCAGTGGATGAATTAAAAACTTAAGATTTTCAAAAAGTTCTACCTTTTTCAATATAATTAATTGAGGATATAATAAGTAAATCATTGTCCTTTCTTGATTTGTCAAAATGACCAAGTAATTAGGGACAACTAAAAATAGAAAATTAGATAAGTAATTAGGAACAACTAAAAAAGAAAATGAACAAATAGAGGGAGTATCAATCAAAGGATTGGGTAATTTTTTTTCTATAAATAGGCATATGTTTGTAAAAGGAAAAGAATCCAATTATCATTCATTTATTATTAATTCTTCCTTATTAGTTTTTTAAGTTCTCTAAGGAGAAGATAAGAGTTGGAGGGGGTTTAGATTAGCTTAAAAATTGATCAAATCTATTTTTAAGTCAGTTTTAATTCTTCAAAGTGTTTGATAAATATAAAAAGTAACTTAAAATAGTAAAAAATGACTTAAAATAAGTTAGAAAGTGTTTGACAATCTCAAAAATCATTGAAAATGAGTCAAAAAAAATTAAAAATAGGTCCCCCCCCCTTATTTTTTATTTTTGACTTAAAAGTTATTTTAGTTTGATTTTTTATTTTTACGTAAAAAACTATTTTTTTAAGTCAATCCAAAAAGGCTCTTAATCTTGGTCTCTTTTTCTAGTCTTTTTCTTTTATTAAATTTCTGTTAAATCTATTTTTAGTAATGGAGTAATCTCTTTGTGTTAGGGTAGTTGATGAAACTTGATATATTTATCATACTATCTCAAAATTTTGAAATATCTTGGCCTGAAAATTTTCATTTTTACTTTTATTTCAAATTGTGCTAGAAGAATAATTTTCAATTAATCAATATTATCATATTTAAGTATTTTTTTTCTCTAAGTTAGTTTTATATTAATTTTATGACCAAACACCAATGCCGGACTACCAATCAGTACTAACAATTATATCATGCATTTTGAAGAACAAAAATAAGGTGGAACAACATAAAAACATATACAATTTGATTTTCTCGTATGTGATATTTTTTTCTTATAATTGTTGAAAATCATTCTTTACTTTTCATTTTCATATTATGCAGACATTTGAAGAAGACCATGCATTTAATTTGAAGAGGAAAATATTAATGCATTAGTTGTATTATATATCAACCAATTCTATTATTAGATTCGACTAAATGATTTACTTTGATAACTTTTTCCAATAACATCATTATCTTGTCGTTTTCCTATTAGAATCATTATCTTGTTGTTTTCCTTGTAATCTTTGTCTTGTTTGGTCAAATTGATATTAAAAGGCTACCAACTTATACACACAATATATATTTTCAATACAAATAAATTTATTTAAAAGGTAGAGAACAATTAAAAAATAGTGTTTGTTAAATTGAAAGATAATTATATAAAAAATAAAACAACAATCTTCTATAACAAGTAATATTGCAGTACATATCGTTTTAAATTAGATTATATTATCAACGTATATAAATTAAAATTCTTTATGTTTGAAAAAATTTATAACGATTCATATAGTCGTTTTGGGTATTTAGACCCCCCCCTATCCCTTGAAATATCCTCTTTGTAGATTTTATTGTAATTTTTAACTTGCAGAGATAGGTGGCATGATATATGTCGGGGAAGAATATCTAATTTTGGAAAAGAAGAATTTAAAAATCAAAAGTTTAACTAAAATTAACATTTTGGATTAACAAGATTCAAATTGGATTTTGATTTTCATTAATTAAGTCCAGAATAATTTATAACTATGGTCAGTTCACACCATTGGGTTGGTTATTAGTTGATTTGGAGTTTTGGATGAATAGGTTTGACTATGGTCAACATTATCAATGGTCTCAACTGATTTGCCAAGTTTGTGACCCAAATTAAATCGAATTTTTGATGGTTTAACATCGATTTTCTTATAAAAAGTGAATGTAAATTTAGATTTGCATCTAATTCAAATGGGAGAGAATCGTTCAATTTTTATAAGACTATCACATATATATATCATCATCAACACTCGATGTGAGATTTTTTTTTTATTCTTCAACTCCCCACATGACTTACAGGGCCCTGGATAAACAAAGACCTAAATTAGATACAAAATTTAAAATAAAAAAAAAAAGTGAATGGTAAAATTAAAAGGAAAGATTGACTAGACAATAAAATACGAAAAATAAATGATGATGATGATGATAAGATGAGTTAGATTTTTAGGATTAGAGGAGATATAGACTTTAATGAATATGACAAATATAAAGAAGATAACGATAAAATAATTAAAATTGAAGCATACGCAGACATCGTACCTTAATTTGCGCTAAACAACACTCTTTGAAAAGTTGAAAGGGATAGATTTTCATAAATAAATGAATAAAAATTGGCACTTCTAATTAGCATCTCTTTTAACCCAAGTTTTGGACAGAAAATATTTTAATACATTGTATTTCCGTAATTTGAAAGATCTAACTCATATTCACTGATCATGCCAATAATGTTACACTATATGTGTATTTTAATATGTTATAATTCATGTTATCTATCCTAGCATATATACACTTGCATTATAAAATATTCTATATCATCAAATTAATTAAAATGATAATTTAAGGTATCTATTCATGTTACAATTTAAATTGTCGTGAGTGACATCCACAGTATACCACATGATAAGGAGAAATGATAACTAACCAAAATATCATTTATTTAAAGCAATTCATCATTAAAAAAATTAGCAAGAAAACAATTTTTAAATAACTAAATATTGAGTGTTCATAATTCAATCGTCATACAATTCAAATTATAGAAATAAGTCCTCAATCCAATAACCAAAAATAATAAGTATAAATTAAAGATCCCATAGTGTTTAAGATGACATGTTTCTACCCCTTTTTAGGGGATTTTTCAACCTTCGCGAAAAAGACACATTCTTCCTCTCCTTCTCAATACTCACGTTGGCAATTACAGGGGATCAATGCAATTTCATCGATCTATTCTCAAACCAACTTGCGCCTTCATGGTCATAAACATGATTGGTGTTAGATGTCATTATCTGGGTAATACATATACTGAAAAAGAGAGCATCATCATAATGAATCAGAATTTTGAATCATGAAAAAAAACCTATTAACTATGAACAAAAGTAATGAAATTGAAATAATACTCAGAAGGAATGAAAAATCGTTTGACTGGAGAGAGAAATATCTTAAAATTCAAATTGAAAATTAAACTGATAAGATTATGAGAGAGAAAATATAACGTAATTTGAGGAGTGAAAAGTGGAGGAGATAGACGTGAGTTAGGAGATGTGAAGTTATGTATCAAAGATATGAATTTCAAAAAGTAAAAAAAGGGATTAATGAAATATTTTTAAAAAGTAGGGAAAAATGGAGAATAAGGTAAGTTAGGTTGTGTATTAAAGTAATTTTTTGAAATAATTATTTAAAAATAAACCCCTAAGAACGGAAAGATATGGTACCAAAACTTTAATGCCTAAAGTAAAAAGAGATGCAACCTCAAAGCTTAAAACACTAAACAAAATGCAGCATGCATGCAAGCATATCTCACTTACCATCATTAAATGAGGTCTTGGATCAGCCGTTGAAAGTTGTCCTATACTCAACAAGGAAAGAACATGTGTAGTGTCAGTATACAAGTCACGGTATATTAATAGAATCATACGAACAATTCAATATATGTATGTAAACAGCTTACAACAATACAATAACACAAAATAATACATAAACAATTATTAATACCGACTTTCAGTCACATATTATGAAACAACAAATACCTGGTTACATGTCCCACATGATCATAAATATTATATCAGTTCTCTCATGAAATCATAAACACATACCTGCTCCTCTCATAGAATTACCCAAAGTCAAATTGTTAGTGTACTAGGGTGGTACATGATCCATTTATAGTTAGTGAAATGCCATGGTATTTGATCCAATTATTTATGGATATTTTTATATTAAGTGTGGTATCTGAGTCAATCGTTAGTATATACAAAGCGTGATATTTGAGTCAATCATAGAAATATCATGTACCAAATGTGGTGCCCGATCCAACCAACAAACATAGGTAATCAATACACAATTACAAACATGAACTATAACACTTGAAATTAAAGCACAAGTCACATAACGAGTTCATGCATGAGGTCATCAACAAAATGTTATTTCATATGTCTCTCTATGTTATTCCTAACATGTATTGTACAATGATACTATAAATAGTAAAAATACATATATATACCTACATCGAATCAAGCCTCTTGGAAACTCTAAAAAACTCAATTTTTCTTTTTCAAAGTATCTTGGATTGTTCTTGGTCCAGCACAATAAGTATACACAAGCAACAAACAATCAGAAAGGCCTAGTTATAGTTGAATTATTATAATCAAATTCTAAGTTAATTCATGATCATCCTTCCCAACTTAATTAGGATTTTCCCCATCATGAAATCATGTCGAAATCCTCCCCCAAGAGGAATATGTTAATTTTTAAGGCTCAAGAATCAATGTACAAGGTTTTGGAGTAATAGTCTTATCTAGTGCTTTCAAAAACGTTTTTGGGGCGAGTCCCAGGGTGAGTTTTGGATCGGGGCGTATCAAAAACGCTCCGGGGCGTAAAGTAAAGGTGTAAATCTATAAGGCGTAAGTCCTAAAACTTTAGGCGTAAGTCCCGAGCATAAAAACGCAAGTCCTGGGCGTAAAAACGTACGCCCAGACGTTTTTAATTTATTATTAACCTTTTTTACATCATATTTTTATTGCTGGTGTAACATTATTTATCAAATAGTAATTATAATACTTTTTTCTTCGTTATTGATTATCAATACTTATCTCAAATGAAATCATAAATCATTTAAAGATTTACCTTTGCTTATTTTATTAGTAATAAAACTATAAAATTGAATATACATGAGACTTGAATATACATGAGACTAAGCCCCGTAGATCCATGGATACGTCTCACGCCCCGCCTTTTAAAACACTGGTCTTATCTTTACCGATAAATTTAATTGGAAAAATTGAGTGCTAACTGCCCTAAATCAACCCCCCCTCCCTAAGTTCAAGAACAAAAGAATAGAAAATAAGAAGGTTTGGAGTTGATTCTGCATAAAATTAGATCTCGTTTCGCCTCAACCGTTATAGCGACCTGCTATAGCGGGTTTACCCTGCTATAATAGTCTGCACACTTTGATATAGCGGTCTGAGATTCGTTATAGCTAAATATGTGAACTTCAGAGTCTTGAAATTCCTAAAAAAACATTTTTTTTTCACAATATACCTTCTTTACTTGACGTTCTGAACTACCCTTCCACGCCACAGTCACGACCCAAAAATGGGCATGATGACACTCGTCTTATCCCACCAAGACAAGTCAGCCTAAACTCAATCACCTAACTAAATGTGGAATATAAAACAAAAGTCCAATAACAATTAACCTTAATTCCAAAACACCGCCAAAATCTGATTGTCACGCGTACAAGCCTCTATAGTATTACAATTGATTCAAAAGGAAATACAGGTCTCAAATGACCTTGTTGCTAGAATAGACAAGATCATAAATAGGAGTAAGAAGGTCTACTGAGATGACATACAACTACCTCACAAATCTCCAAGAAGCCTCGGAAAAGAAGAAAATATATCACAAGGATCTGGGATAATAACCTACAAAAAATTAGAGAAGCAAGGGGTGAGTACCAACCCACACGGTACTCAGCAAGTAAACCTCTAAACACAAGCTAAGAGAATAAAATACGGTACTCCTTACACCCCAACCAAACCTCCATAACTACAACCTGCATAAAACCAGCCTAACCTAAAAATTCACCATATACAAGCACATATCTCAACAATAAGACCAATATTCATCAATTACCATCTCCACAAAAGGTACTCACAATATGAGCAACACACAAAATCAAGTTCAACAAATACAAGTAACCAAAATCAAGTACTTCCAACCACCAATAAAATACATAATATCAAGAACGAAGGGTGTCATGGGATGCAATGCAATATGACACCATGAAATGATATGCCTTAAAATACCAAGTACTCTCTCAACTGTATATACATGATACTCCTCGAAAATAATCAAAAGTTCATGACCCATGGGGGACTTGCGAGGTCCATATAGCGACACGGATGATCTCCACGTGTCTGTACGGATGATCTTAATGCACTATCATAAATCAAACAAATTTCGCACGAACGATCTCCACGTACCCAAATCATAGTCATAGCTTTTCCATTGCTCGGACGATCTCCACGTTCCCAAATAATCATAACTCAATCTCAACACGGACGATCTCCACGTGTTAGACCCTTAATCATATCCAATCTCATGTCAATGCATGTGTAATAAATGAGAGCACTATTGATACTAACCAACTAGGCCTAAGTATTCTAAATATCGCAACTAAATAGGTCAAACCTAATTTCGAACTGCCTATATTCTCTTGGCATCCCTCATAATACATTTCTTGATCACTACACATTTCAACTATGCCACCAAATTAATCGAAACCTACACTATAATAGAACTTAATTTTCTTCAGATTTTTAAAGAATCATCCTCAAATAATGCTTGTGATCCTTCCTACTATGGGAGTATACCAATATATCCTCGATGAGAATAACAACAAAGGAATCTCAATATGATAGAAACACCCAATAAAAATATACTTGATCCGACAAAATATTCTTACTCCACAAGTCTTGTTACCGTTCTTTCAAAGTCACTGGAGTATTTCAACAAGAAATAATAGAAATAGGCCACGTGTCTAAATATAAGTCGATACTAAATTTTATATCAAACTTACATGGAATACCCTTGAAAAAAACTCTTGCACTATTGGAATTTTCTCTAAAGGAGACATATCATCCCTAGTATCACAAACATAAGACGAATAGGTGAAGCAACACTTGTTCCCACGCATTGAAACATTAGAGAAAAAAATACCTTTCTTAAATGGATAATGAGACTATCTTGCCACTTAAATTTTGAAATATCAGACATAAATTAGTATGAAACTGTATCATGTAGAGAAATTTACTCTATTTTCAGTATGCTATTAAAGTCTACCACACTCAGAATAGTTAAGCTTGTCCACGTGTCATTTACTACCAAGCCAACAACATAAGATCGATGTAATTGATCTACCACTAAGGTTACACTTGTGCAGAGTATGATGAGAAAAAAAGGATCGAACAAGTAGAGCATGAGGTATATTGTCCCCGTCGAGATTGATCAACGTACTACAAGTCTTATTTGTCATTTTGTTTGTTGGATATTTAGATTATATTTCATAATTCGATGTTGAAAATGTTACATATAGGATGGTGGAATTCAATGAGATTCAATGTTACTTGATTAGAGTTTTACGTAGGGAGGAGCATTTAACCATCCTGGATAGAAAAATTCGGAGGTATATGACAAAAGAAATGGTTTTAGTTAAGGTTCAGTGAAAACAATTATCTAGTGTAAACGACTAAGTCAGACATACATAAATAGATATCCGTGTATTTTTTGAGTGTTCATGAACTTTTCACTCTTTTACCGTTCGAAGACGAACGTTTGTTTTAGTTGTAGATGATGTAACGATCCGTTAAGTCGTTTTGATAACTAGACATAATCCTATCATAAAAGACTCTTCCCGCAAATATTAAACATGAATTTTGAACTATTTGCTTAACTTTGTTATTTAATTGAAAAGTATTTTTTTAATTGATTTTAGTTGATAGCTATGGGTCAAGTTTATAAATTACATAATAGCCTATATTAGTTGGCCCATATATATATCAAAATAAATTAGTGGGATTTGGTATTTTAGGTTTATAGTTATTTATTATGTAAATAGAAAGAGTGAAAGGACACAGGAATTATTTGGGCGGACGAAAACGAGAGGAAAACATCTAACTTGAAATTCCAGTTAAGTAAACAATTAGTATATAGTCTTAAATTTTCTATAACTTACTATAAATATGTATAGATGGCAACCTATCACGACTATATAAATTTGTGGACCATGAAGCTAATCTTTTTTTTTTTTTTTGCTAATGTTATTGCATCTATTTGGAGGAATAATTAAGGATTTATGATACTTAAATTGAAGGTGACTTAGTTATAGGCAATGATAATATAATTATTAGGGTAGAAGGAGTGGGTGATGGGCAAATCATTGGCAAATTAAAGTTTTTGTAGATCCTATGCGTTTTTAATTGTTATTATTATTAGCATTGTTTTCTTTTTCGTGGTTAAGGTTACAGGTTATGTAACTAGTGGTTATATTGGAAATTTTTTCTCAATAGTCATCACTTAATTGTTGAAGTTTTAATTTAGGTAACCAAATTTTGGTTATATTGTTAGAATTATGATATTTTTGTAAATTGAGATTTAACCCTAACTTAAAATGTAAGAATATGAGATTTGGTATATTAGTTGACACCAAAATTTATGAATTTAATTATAAATTAGGGTGAGTTTTGGGTCTAGACTAAACATATAGTAATATGGGTGTTTACATATTTATTTATTTATTTTACTTACGAATAATGCATATATGATAGATTGGGAACACTTGAAGCTTTGTGAAAGATAAATACAAGATCTTGAGGATTCGTGATATGTGTTCAATATTCAAGGTATGTTAAGAATTTCTATATTTCATTGAGGGACGTTTTCTAATCAAAGATTAAAAATAAATTGGATAATGGGTAAGGGTGAAAGATGGGGTGTCGTACCAATGATGTGACAGTCATTGGTACGAGTACCGATATGATTAAAGGGAAAGTTTATTACCATATTATGATGGATTGTGACTTGATTTCTTGTGTGTGGATGTGTTTTCTTATTGAACTCGTATAATTGGTGATAATTGAGGTAATTGTATGTCATAGCTACATTTGATTTATTGAGATGTTGCATCATCCACTTTGATTGATATCATATTGTTCACATGCATTGACATGAGATTGAGTATGAGCAAAGGTCTAACACGCGGAGATCATCCGTGCGAGTGATTGGTTATGATTATAAGCTGGGCACGTGAAGATTGTCTGTGCTGGGAATTATTTGATTTTATGATAGTGCGTTGAGATCGTCCGCACAAACACGTGGAGATCGTCCGTGTCGTTATTTGGACCTCGCGAGTCCCCATGGGTCATGAACTCTCGATGTATTTCCGAGGAGTATCATGTATATACGATTGAGAGAGTACTTGGAATATGAGGCATATCATTTCATGGTATCACATTGCATTGCATCTCATTACTGTTTTATCGAAAAAGTAATTTTGAAAAGAGTTTGTTTTATTTTTAAGGTATTTTCGACTTTTAGGAGTCGCCACTTAATTTTGAGAAAATTAAGAAAACTTGTTTCCAAACAACTTAAACAGAAAAATCGTTTTGGAAAACATTTTTTAGGGTTCGGGATTCTTATTAGCGTCTTAGGAAGGTTTCGAAAAAGCACCTAAGACGCTCCGCTAACTTACGGTTTTTCGGCGATTAACTTATTTGACTATTTTATTAACTTTTTGCAATTCTTTTGTTTATCGAACTTCATAAGATTTTATCTAGGCAAATCTTACAAGTTTTTTTAAAATATTTATTGTTTTTAAGATTCCAATTAATGCTAAACCCTTTAAAACTTTAACTCTAAGCAAACTTGTAAATTTGAAATTTTATCGTTTTAAGATTCGATTTTAATTTTTTAAGTTCTATAAAGCGAAAGGCGTTCGATGGGGTTTGGAATTTTCTAACCTTAAACTAACGGCATTTAAGTAAGGCACGTAAACAAAGAGTAAAGAGAGAGAGAGAGAGAGATTTGGGTCCAAACTCGGGTTCTGTTCGCCTTGACCGAGTTTTGGACCCGCCTGCTTTTGGGTTTTAACCCATTTTTCCCTTCGTACCTGTCCTAGTCTAAACATATAAAAGAAATACGAGAAAAGTAAAATAAAAAAACAGCAAGGGCTTATGCCCATTACAAGTAAAAATAGACAAAATAAATTGAGAGGTCTTCCAATTCGTCATCTTTGAGTTTCTTCGATCTTCTAAACTTCGGAATTTGACTTCGCACACCGGTTTTGACGGGTTGACTCGATGGAAAGGGATTTAGAGCCTTTATGGCTCCCTCTTGAAATGCAAAGAAGGGAAGGAAAGTTCACGATGAACTCAAACAAATTTACATGCCACAAAGCAAATAAAAAAAAAGAAATTAGTATGTAATCCAACTAACATAAAAAAAGTATAATAAATTAGATATACATTTTGTAGTCACTTAAGATCATAGGTAGTAAACAGCTCATCAAAACTCATAACATGTTCAAAAACATAGAATTTGGAAGCAACCATACTAACAAATCAAACAATCTTAACGCATAGACTTTGATACATGTTTGAAAGTAAACCAAATATGAATATGATCCAAGTTGAAGCAATGTTATGATGAAATATAAGCGCGACATCGATAATAGACACCACCAGCCCCCGAATCATCTAAGAACATGAATAACTATTGCGAGATTTGGTTAACCACGACAAGAAAATTATCGATACATGAAAACGGCGAGGAATACAACCAGAACACACTACCAAGTAGTGAAGAAACAAAATGATGTCCAGCATGCTCGAAATCAGAACTACATGTACAGTCCATTATTTCGAGCAAAATTCAAAGAAGATTCAGGTAGCTTTCGACATATAATCCAGCCCATGAACACGGTTACAGACATACAATCCTAGAGAAACATTATATGTCCATTTACTTATGCTTCAGATTCATAGATTTACAGTAAAAGACATCGTACCATCCTACAATGCAAGCCTCACGCAAGAGAAACATATCAAGAAGACTAACTAAAGAGACTCAACAGCTGGACAATGAGTTCAAATCAACAGAGAGAATCAGACTTTATAACATTTAGCGATTAGACACAAATCCGAAACAGAATTCCTACAAACAACAATAGCGAAATTCTTTCCATAACGGTCATACAACATAAAGAAACAGTGGACTCCACATAAAGCAACTAAATGAACGAATGAGTCCAAATCGATTCCAACTATTTCAGACTATTGAAGAAGGACTGTCTTCGCCAACAAACTCCACTATATAAGATGAAAAGAGTTACGCTTAATAAGAAGAGGAAAGCGGAATCTTTTTCATAAAGCCAGCGGACCTCCAAACTCTAATCAAATGACGTGCTCGCGCACATAAATTACACTAGAACACATGAGTTGTATGACGAAATGAAAACAAACAACAAATTCCAGCAAGCATACCCAGAACACCAAAGCGACAAAAAGGGAATCACTTTTGAAACAAAGCAACAGAGACGAAAAATAATATAGAGAAGGGGGATTACCTCTTCGAAAGCAGCGACAGGGACGGATGAGCAGCAGCAGCGATGACTTCCACCAGTCGGAACACGAACACGAGACGACGAAGCACGAATCGCGGAATCGAACGACTCGCCAGTCCTCTGCGACAAAACGGCACTTCTGGAGTTTCTGAAGCTTTTCTTCCTATAAACAGTGAAGCCAAGGATTTTCGAAACCAACAGTAAACCAAAAGAATTTCAATTTCCCTAAGAAATTCGCAACTGCTCTTCTCCAATAGACAACGAAAGAGTCCAAAAGTTCCCGAAGATTCTCCCAAAATTCTTCCAACGGAAGTTCCAACACTCAAACTTCTAAACAGAAAACCTCCAAAATGAAATCTCAGTCCAAAAATCAAACCTTAAATCGCTAACCCCCCTTTCATTCTAGGGTGGGGGGTTTATATAGAAAGGGGAAAATTAGGGTTTCGAATTTTGGGCGGGATTCGAAGCCGGACCATTGATTTCAAAATTCGAAATCTCTTCTATTAATGGAGCAACACCTTTTCCCGAAATTCAACCCCATTCCGAAAGCGGAAGGGGAGAATGGACGCTCTCGATCAGCCTCTTGTCCCATAAACACTACGTGGCATCATCTCGTCGCCTCAAGGACGAGCACGTGAGTCTGCCACTGCTGAAAAGCACTGCGCCAGCAGAACGAGGCAGAGAGGAGACTTCGGGGAGGGAGATGGAGAGAGAGGAAGGAGAGAGCGTGGGGAGGGGGTCGCGTGAGGGAGGGGAGATTTCCGTTTTTGGCGTCTGCTTCTTCTGCGTTTTTTTTCTGTTCTGCGCGGCTTTGTTCTTTTCTGGGAATGGCGTAGGGGAAGGGGGAAGAAGAAAGGGATGGGGCCGGGTTGTTGAGTGAGGTGTTGGGTCGGGTTATGGGTTTTAGTGAGTTGGGTTGGGTTATGGGTTTTAGTGAGTTGGGTTGAGGAGGATGGGCCGCCTAGGGTTAATTGGTAATGGGTTGGAAGATTGGATGGTCGCTTAAAATGGAGTGGGCTGTTACAGAAAACGTTTGGGCCTGGACATTAATTCGCGTTGGGTCTAGGTGTTGGGCTGTCTGAAGTTTCTGAAGTTTAGGATGGGAGAGGGGATTTTGGGCTGGAAAAGGAGTGGGCCTGGGGTTAATTGGGAGGGAATTGGATTGATTAAATACCCAATTGGATTATAATGATAAAATTGGCCAAATCCTTAAACAAAACGATCTTGTATAATTAACCAATGAACTCCCTTTTAGTAAAATAATCATTAAAATCGTAAAGAGTGATTAAAGTATAATTATAACTTAGATTGAACTAGTTTAATAAAGTACTTAGGTGTATTTCTTAGAGGGTTCTTGAATAATCATAAAATATACTAATTATATACATAACTATCTTAATATATATATTATCTAAAGTTATGGTAAAAGCATCCTGACGTAACATAAAGTTCACTATATTATTATATTCGCAAAATTTATAAAACTAGTTAATTTAAATAATTTGGAAAACTTGCGAAGCTCGATAATTAATTTGTACCGACGCGGGTCAAAATTGGGTGTCAACAACTGTCCCTCATTTTACTTGGGTTGATGCAAGCAACTCGAGGAAAATGAAATTGACCAAACCAATTTTGACCAACCCCATTCATTTTTTAAAGAAAGGAGTCGACGAAGGGTTTAGGAATTATGGCAGAACCCTTTGAAACGGGTTTCCTACATATCTCAGGCTATATGAGAATTCAGGCCACTTGTAGTTCGATNATTACATCCTTCATTTTCGTTGATTATGGGTTTTATTGGTGGTTGAAAGGTACGTGATATTTGATTTCCTCTATTTGATGGAACTTGACTGGTAACTATAATATAGACTTGTACACATAAATAACTGATTTTCTTACATAAACTCATGGCACTACTTCTGCGTTGTCGGTCAATGAGATATACTGGGTACACGTGGTTTCATACTCATACTACACTTGCTGCACTCTTTTGTGGTGCAGATTAGATTTCAATTTCAAGTGCATATCGTGAATCTTTCAGAGCGGAGTTTTTAATTATCGTGGAGTTGTGGTGAGATACTTAGCTGTTCTGTGGCCCACACCTCCTTCAATGTCTTTAGACGTTATCATTTTATTTTAGTATTTAGACTAGATATTTCTCTCATCTAGGTTTGTCGTTTAGTTCTAGACTCGTATTGTAGTTAGAAGCTCTTGTACTTATGACATTAAATCTTGGGATAGTAATTGTGGTTTCCACATTTCATACTTCTAAATGACTTACTGATTGGATATTATATTTTTGCTTATTTTCTACTTCAAATATTGACTTGAATCGGTAAAAGTATTAAGTTGGCTTACCTATCGGTTGGGAACATAGGTGTCACCACGATCTATGATTTTGGATCGTAACTGCCACATTCGACTGCAAAAGTTCTACTAATCCGAATTCGATTCGTGAAACCCTATGATTTTCTAAATATCTTAGCTACATGTACAAAAATATATTAATCAAGTCTTAACATTATACTCCACCTATTTTCGAATGACCCTAGAGCGCACCTAGTTCCAATTATGTCTGAATCTGACCTAGTCAAAAAAATTTAAATCACTTTCTGAAAAATATTCTGAAGAGTTTGTCTCGATCCTTTATATAAGTAAACTTGCCACTTTTTGCTTTTTTTAGTTTTTGAAGAAATTACGTTATATTTATATTTTTCTACTTTAATTTCTTGTTCAGAAATAGTTAGATAGAGTTGGTCTTGCATCGTATATGTAATTTGCCACTTTTTGCCCTTTTTAATTTGTGGTAGGATTTTGAGTATGAAACGTTACTTTTTATTGTAAAATTCTTATATGTATTTTAAAGGGATAATGCACAAGTACCCTTCTAGATTATAATTAAAATTTTACGGACAAAGTCCTATTACCATCCTGAATTTATTTATTTATTATTTTTGTATATTTTTTGTTTTATGTGACATTTTTCATGACTCTACGCAATTGAAACGCGTGAGATATTTGGATTAATTCCACGTAAGCTAAAAAGGTGCACAAAATTACAAACAAAAAAATGAGTTTGGTTATAGTCTAAGGGGTATACCTTTTCCCTATTTTAAATTATTGATTTTTTTTTTTTGGTTTCTCATTGGATGTACTGCAGGGCTTATATGGGGGTGGCGTATTTAACAAGATTTTTTTTCATATTTAGGACTCGAATATCACCGCACCATAATCCATGTTTAATAAAGATATTGATTAATAAGTACTCTTACGATTTATAATATGTTTTATGTAATTTTCTGATATATTTTGAAAAGTTAAAATATTTATGTTCAAACCCAGGATCAATATTAACAAATTTGACTTTAAATATTGGAAAGATAAAACCACATAAATGAGACAAAGGGGTAATTTTCAAATGGGAAACTAATGTAGTGGCAAAGCGCGAACACATGTCAATAACTCAAGTAAAATATATTTTATTTATAAAGTCATATTTTTTATTGATTTACTTTTTTATTGATTTACTTTTTTTTGATAAAAAAATGTGATTTTTTAAATAACTAATAACTATTAATTAATTAAGTGATCATCTGAAAAAAATCAATTCATAATTGTTTAGCTAATTAGAGTTATCAGATATTGGTAACACAAGGATTAATTATGAGAAAATCTATATATTGTTTTATGCATGACCTAGTTATTCGCGTATTGGTTATTCATGTATACATTGTTATTTCATCTTCTATCGATCCTACATAAAATAATACATAAATTCCTTCATAACTTAAACATATTTTAGTATGCGAATTTCTAAATTACAAGTCAAATAAATATTTTATTTTTATCCAAAAATAACTTACCTTCTAACCAGTTATCGATACCCCTATTATATAATATAAATAGAGATTAGAGTGTTTGCCAAGTACAATAACAACATACTCCTTATAAAGCAAAAATGTAAAATTTTGTTTCAAGCTGGGCTAAAAACATTGTCACCCTACCTGAAAATTATGTTATGCCTCCTGATTAAAGGCCTAATGAACGTGTCTCAATTGGTAACAATATTCCAGTAATTGATCTAGCAAAAGCATCATCAAGCCCAATTATTCATGCTAGTTTAGTACAAAAAATACTAAAGCTAGTCAAGAATTTGGTTTATTTCAGGTTAGTAAAGTTTCTATTAGTAATTAATTCACTTTTTCCCTTTACATTAAATGAATCGAGTACTAATGAAGATTAATTCTGGTTTCAATATTTATGAACTTATATATAGATCATAAACCATGGAGTATCTGAGGAACTGATGGATGATGTGATGGATTTATTGGATATGGAAATCGATATATCAATGGAGAGATTCGTTACTGGAGAGATCTTCTCATACAACCTACCTGTGTTTCCCATTCAAGAAGACACACAACATTTGCGCTAGACGCTTACCAACATTAGTTAGTTGACACTGGATCTGATAATGTCCATATAGACGTTAGATACATGCTATACAAATAATGTTAACTGTCAATCATAATGTTAAGACTATGAGTAGGACCCATTACGATTATAACTTAATGATTGAGTTGTATATTACGTCAATTGATATCTAAGATTAACGTAACATCTATGACTTCCTCATTCTATGTATACATACTATGCCTTACATCATCATTTATATAATCAAATAGCATATTTTAGACTATGCTAAAAATATCCTTTTCAATTAGGTACAATTACAATTTACATGTGATAAAAGTTAAACCATCACAAAAATAACTTTTTGCAATAATAGATTTACACAAAGTGTTAACTGTATCTAAAATAATCCATTCAGCTGATCAATATATATATATATATATATGTTATGCGGAATTCGAGATAATACGAGAAAATATAAACGCGAAAAACAAGACAACAGATTTACGTGGTTCACCAATAAATTGGCTACGTCCACGGGGAAGAGGGGGAGCAGTTTTATTATGGAGAGGCAAGAACAGAATTACAGAATAGGATTTGTCATAGCGTCTATATATAGTGCTAAGCTACGCCCTAACAGGCTTGTGCCCAAAATACAGAATTGACAGATAATTAAGGGTACGATTCAAGGCATTCAACAATATATATATATATGTATATATANAGAGAACGTCATCCCTATGGACATCACCTCTAGGGGCCATCTTGGTATCTAGCAACCTATTAATTGATTAATTAACATCTATAGATTCTAATTAGTCGATTAATTATTGTAGATGATATATATTAATATTGAATAGTAAGTCATAGTTGTGTTTTAAATAAATAGTAAACCTAAGGTTTGACTTTTTCATAGCCATCTGAAGAAAAAAAATACTCCCATTAAAGATTCTAGTACTATATATTCTTGAATGTTTTTTTCCCTCTAGTATAAATAGCACAGCATATTATTAATTCGTAAGATATATTCAAATACACAAACATTCAATAAAAGCAATATGAATGAAGATAATTCAAATATTAAGAAGAAAGAATCATGTGTAGGAGAAGTAAAATATAGAGGAGTAAGAAAGAGGCCATGGGGAAAATACGCGGCGGAGATAAGGGATACTAATAAGAATGGAGCGAGGAGATGGCTAGGAACTTATGCTACTGCGGAGGATGCTGCTAAAGCTTATGATAAAGCTGCATTTGAAATGAGAGGTCGTTTTGCGGTACTTAATTTTCCTCATGAGTATCCATCTGATCATCATTCTTCTTCTTCTTCGTATTCAATGTCATCTTCATCAACGTCGTGTTCATCAGTGAAAGAAGTTATTGAAATTGAGTACTTGGATGATAAGTTATTGGAGGAACTTCTAGGCATGGAATCTGATAAATCTCAGTTTAATAAGTAGCTATGTTAATTTTGAGTTATTTTAGTTTGCTTTGCATATGCATGCATGTCTAATAAATAAAGAAAGGCGCACAGTTGTACTTTATTCACCTGTTAAATTAATGGGCAATCTATGCTTTTCTTTTAATATAATTTTCTTTTACGACAGATTGTCTGTTTCAAGAAGTATGTGATCTATCTTTTAATCAGAATTAACTTAATTTTAAGATTTTCTTTTAGTTTTAATAGAATGACTTATATTCATGCAACTATCTAAAATTTATTTTGAATAATATAAATTCAAATAATGTCACATAAATCAAACTTTGAGTCTCTTAGATTCCAATAGAAAAAGAAAACAAGGAAATGTAAGGTTGACTTTCAACGTGTACTGTTTTGTTGGTTTTGACTTTGAATAGGTTATTTTGAGAAGGAGAAAAAGTCAAAGGTCTATTGACTCAATAAATTCAAATGATTTTGACATGGTCATTAATTAGCTTTTGGGAAAATTGAGACTTTTATCAGGTTTCATCATTAGTATGTGTATCATTTTTTAGTTTACTTTTATTTGCCAAAGTTTGGAAAAATGATTTTATATTTATATTATAATATTTTATAATAAATAATTTTTGATACGAGTTAAGTAAAATCTAGTCACGGAAATAGATATAAACAATAACTTAGTGAAATAGCTTATAACTTTAGTAATTAATTGTATTAAATTATTTTTTTATAAGTGATATAGCATTTCATGAGATATTATAAGAAGAATTTGATTGTTAACGTACATAACTCAAAAGAATGGTTCTATTTGAAATAGGTCCGATTATCATGCTAATATTGCATTTTTCTATATAAACCATTTCGGTAAGTCTCATATCATTTTTCTTATCAAATTCTAAAATTGCAATTCAAAATATTACACTAAAAAGGTATTTGAATAAATTTCAAGGCTTTTAGCTTCGTTATAGGTGGTTTTAATAAATAAATAAATAAATAAGAGTTATAATATCAATTATCTCATCCCACCCATCCCGTTCTATCCTGTTTTATAGTGGGATCGATGGGATCATCGATTCATCCCGATTCATCTTGGCCCAATTTTTTCGGATCCACCACCATCCTGCTTCAACTTTCTCCTGTCTCATTCCGTTTTGTCTCGTCCCGTCCTGTCCGGTGTTAGTTTCCCCATGTGTAAATCCATGCACCATCTAGCTTCTCATTCTATGAATACACTCAACTATGCTTACTTGGTGCGTATGATCTCATCTAGGGGTGTCAAAAATGAATCCAAACATAGGTTACTCGTTCAATCTGTCCAGAATTTTAAGGGTTGGGCTCAAGATAATTTGAATTGGGTTCAATCTCAACTCATTCAAGATTGACCCATCTGAAGAGAATTCTCAACTGAGCCCAATTCGATCTCTAATTTCAACCCGTTTTAAAACTTTTTATTAAGATATGTTCCTATATTGAAGGTATGAATTATTATCTATTTAACATCATTTAGGATTTATCTACTTGAGCGAAAATTCGAATTGTGATTATAAAAGTTCAAATATCAACATGTTAAATTATTGAGATTAATAGAGTTAAATTGGGCGGGTCAAGACCTAACCCGTTTTTTAGCTAATTTAAGCCCAAAGTAAACTTGGACGGGTCAAGACCCAACCCAATTTCTATTTAACCCATTTTTAATATTTTCAATTTCAACTCAACCCGCCCATTTGACACCCTAATCTCATCCTTTTCACTTGAGTACAACCAACACATGTTAAATTAGCAAAGCCACTTGTATACCAATCAAATTTAATATTCCTTATATTAAACTTTAAGAATCTTATATGGGGATTTACCTATGTATGTATGCTAAACACTATTTTCTATTCTCACAAAGGGTAGAGGAGAAGGGTGATCTGGTGCATATCATTCGCTAAAAAATTATATAACGTACATAGATTAAATGTTAGTTAGTATGAGTGTATATATTTTTAATTAACACAATTTAGAAGAAAATTAATACTTTCTTTGCGTAACTTCTAACTCTGTTACTAAATTTATCTCCCCAATATATTAAATAAACCCTTAAAAGCGGCTAACTATATATACTTATCAAATTAAGTACATACCTAATCACCATGACAACTTCTTGATCGTCATCATTATATAATATATCGACATCATAGCCATGGTTCATGCATCTCTATACCTAAGTGCTCTATTAGATTCTATAATTATATTAATTAGCTAATCACTTCATAATGGAGTACTAATTGACATGTAGATATAGAATATTGTCAAAAGATACAGGAGAATCGAAGGGCTGCTCATGAAAACAAATACAATTAATCTGATTATTAATAAATCCCAAAAGTTGATTTTTTTTTTTTAAAAAGACAACTGAAAAGGAATATATGTTTGGAAAAACAAACAGAAAAGGTCCCTTAATTAAAGCCATCACATACTAATTAAATAACAATAATCTTTAATGGTTAGTTTTTGAAAGAGGTCCCCTCCACTATAAATAAAGTTTACGCTTTTATTACGTACTGCATGGTTTCTCATAGGAAAAATGCACAAGTATCTCTTAATTTATGTCCGAAATTCCAGAGACATACTTATACTATACTAATATTTTATTACCCCTGAACTTATTTTATAAGTAATTTTCTACCCCTTTTTGTCCTACATGGCATTAGTTTGAAAAAAAAAAGTCAAATAACGTTGGAACCACAAGATAGTGTCACGTAGACAGAAAAAGGATGAAAAATTATTAATAAAATAAATTCAGGGGTAATAAGACCTTTGAATAGTACAAGTGTATCTCTGAGATTTCGGACATAGATTGAGGGAGTACTTGTGCATTATCCCGAAAAAATTAAGAAGAGAAGGTCTAAGTTAAGTTAATTACTAATTGATATTTTCATCATACTATATGCAGGAATAAATACGTACCGTTCGTATAACTTTTAGCGATAATCAATTCATAACTATAGCGAAATTGTTTAGCGATAATTAACAGTACTCTGGTAAATGTCTCTATAATGAATAGTGACATTCAATTCATTAGTAATTAGCTTTAGCACTCACTGTTAATGTGTATATTTGTTTTCGCTGATTATTGTTGCAAAGATAACTGATCATAAAAAATGAGATTAATAACCTAAGGAGTATATAAAATTGATACTTGTTTAAATATACGCCATTAATAGTGAAAAAAAATCATTTACATTGTATAAAAAATAAATTTTAACATAATTACTATGTTATAACTGATGTATCAAAATGTAATAGTACAAAATTATTTACATCTAGAATCTATATATAAATATAATATAAACCCTTATGTTTGTTCATAAACTATTTGTGTTTGACACAACTATCCTAATTTTGACTTTTAACAATTCTAATCTGGCTGACTTTGAAATTCGACTTAAATAAAGGAAAACGTCAAAGTTCTTCAATTGAGTATTGACAAAAGAACATTTGAAAGAATTTATGTCATACTCACCATCATATTGATAGTGTTATGTAGTTTTAAAAAATATGTTCTAGTTGGTTATATTTAGTATTTTATCATATATTACTAATTAATATAATAATTTGATCCTAAAAATAAAAAATGCTTATTCACTTTTTACATATGAGACCGAATAATTAATTGTTTATATTATTATCGCATAAAATTTAAATTTTAATAGGATCTTTTGAAATACGGGACAAAAGCCTAAAAAATTAATAGAATCTTTTGAAATATAGACAAAACTTTAAAAAAAAATTCACTAGTTATCACTGATAAAGATAGTTATTTAGAAATATTGGAGTAAATAGTAGAATTGTTAAAATGAGTTTGACCCGTTAAGTTGGTCTAACCGAATCCTTGAATTAAGTAGAGTAGGATTTAATTTTTTGATCTATCCAGGAATGAGGCTTTTTAGTTTAGTCTCATTTGGCCCGCTAGCCTCAAAGGCCCAACCCGCGAGCCTTAGAGATCAGTCCGTGGGCTATGAATCTTAGAAACATTTATGGAAAAATTACTTGGATTGATACCTTTCAATAATGGAAAAATTACGCAATAAAGCAAACTTATACTATTCAATTACTCATCATAGTTATAGTTTGTTATAATTACCATTCATGACTAACATTATACATTAATTACGTGGGCTAACTTCAAGTTTGTATAATTAGTCATGTTTGTATATGTATAATTCGTCAAGATATACAAATACATATGTATAATATACAAGCATTTAACCTATATATATATACAATTCACCTCTCTCCCACTCTTTGCCCTCTCTCGCTCGCCTCTCTCCTCCCTCTCCCAATCTTGCTTGCCCTATATACAAATGCATATGTATAATATACAATTATATACATATACAATTCACCTCTAGCCCACTCTCTACCATCTCTCGCTCGCCTCTCTCCTCCCTCACGCAATCTCGCTCGTCTCTCTCCTCTATCTCCCAATCTCGCTCGCCTCTCTCCTCCTTCTCTCACTCTCGCTTTCCATATATACAATTACAAATGTAAAATATACAATTATCTAACCGATATACATATACTATTCACCTTTCTCCCACTCTTTTCCCTCTCTCATTTGTGTAACATGTAGCTACGAATCGTAATTATCAAACTATAGCTATGGAGAGTAATTAATCTATTTTTAAGTGGCTATATGTGAAAGTTTCCCTTTAATAATAATTACTAATTTTAGCAATATTTTTTTATTTATTATCATTTATATCAATACTATTTTAAATCTGTAATACATATTAAACGTGAATTATGTATACAATATATATGTATTATAATTGTTTTTAACATATTATGCTTGTTTGGTAAGAAATTGACACATATATTATAAGTGTATTAAAATGTATAATAAATGTATTATCCATCAATACAACTTGTATCATATGTGAATAATAAAATGTTATTTCTAATATTTATTAAAGCTGTATTATAAATGTATCAAAAGTGATAAAGTGAAAAAAAAATATTATTGCTATAAATGGTAAATATTTTTTATTAAAGTATATTTATGTAAGTTTCCTATATTTATTATATACTATATTTTAGTATTGTTTTATTTGTAAAGATATTTTCAGAAATATTGAAGAAATATAAAATCAAGTCTAACTCCTTTGCGGATCTGTTAAACTTTAGGGTCATTAGCCCACTATAATCAAGTCCACTTTTGTTTTATTCTTAATTTTTCATGGGAAACTTACATAAATGTGCTATAAAAATAAAATATTTACCATTTATAGCAACAATATTTTTTTTCACTTGATCGCTTTTAATTCATTTATAATACAATTTTAATACATCTTACAAAAAACAATTTATTATTCACATATAATACAAGTTTTAATGATGGATAATACATTTATCACACATTTTAATACACTTATAATACAATGTGACCATTTTTTACCAAACAAACACAATATATTTCAAAAATAATTATAATTCAAATATATTGCATAAATAATTCACTTTTAATACATATTATAGATTTATCACAGTATTGCTATAAATGGTAATAAACAAAAAGTATCGCTAAAATCAGTAATTATTTTTTAAAATGTATTAATTTATGTAATTTTTCCTTTTTTCATTTCTCCATTGTTGTCTTGTTTATGAAAAAAATGATCATGTAATTTTTTTGCTCGGATGAATCTTACGATATTGTATCTTGGTCATTATGTATTTTTTTAAGTATCCACTAAAGTGTATAATTCATAAATGATTTTTTGTATTTATTATTGTCGTGTACATGTTCATTAGACATCAATGTTCGATGTTTTTAGATGCTCTTTCTAAGACACCAATATTGTTCATTTTTTGGTAAGGATTGACCCATCTCAACCTATGGCCCGCTTAGGGCTTAGTTGAACTGCTATTTCTTAGGCCCTTTAATTAAAGGATCAGTCTGTCCTGACTCATTTAACTCTCTAACCCGTTATGGTTGGATTGGGTTGTGTCAACCCATTTTGACAAGTGTTGATGTGAATGAGAAATCGAAATTTTGAAGTTAAGTTTCTTTTATAGAAATTTTCTCCCTTATTGATGATGTAAATTGGAAAGGAAGACTAGTATACTTATATAGAAAGTTTTTTCTCGTGTTGTTATCGTCGCTCAGCTTCAACTTCGATCTGATTGATAGATAATATTATTCCCACAAAAAATATACATCGAATTCAAATTTACAAAAAGAAAATTGAATCTTTATGTTATTTGATTAAAAGTCTTTTAAATGCGATAAAGTTGAAGATGTTTGAGGTAAGGATACAATTCTATGATCTACGATATTTTTTCTAAAACAAGTTTGTGTCTTTCCAACATATAGAACTTTATTGATTTACTATTTTTTACACGATTTACCAACAATACACGACCCTCTTTTCTTCTGCTTTTTCCTTACTACTTATGAATCTTTGCAAGTCTAGTAGTGATCATTTTTGACTAAATTGAAAAATCTTATAAATAAACGTTTCACCAAAGATATATATCTCTTGTAAATTATTATAAGTGTTATACGGTAGTTTAATAGAGTTCGGAGCCTAAAGGGTATAAAATATTAACAAAAATTTGAAAATGGTGTATAAAATTTTATATTAATCAAAACGACAAAATCGCTGAAACAGCAGCGATTTACTCCACCAGAAAAAGCAAACTCGCTGTAGTAGCAGCGATTTTCATTTTTTTAAAAAAAAAATTCTAGAAAATAGGCAGCGATTTCCGTTTTTTAAAAAAAATTAAAGAAAATCGCGATTTTCTAAAAAAAAAAATGAGCGATTTTCTAGATTTTTTTTTAAAAATGAAAATCGCTGCCTATTTTCGAAAAAAAAATTTTTTTTTTTTGAAAAATCGCTGCCTAGGTAATGATTTGAATTTTTTTTAAAAAAAATCACATTACTGCAGCGATTTTGCTTTTTCCGATGGAGTAAATTGTTGTTTTTCCAGCGATTTTACCGTTTTGATTAATATAAAATTTTACATACCGTTTTAAAATTTTTGTTAATATTTTATATCCTTTAGACTCCGGACTCTAGTTTAATAAGTTATTAAGGTTCATAAATCCATGAATAAAACATTTGACATGAATCTAATATTATCTGATAGGTTAAGTTCCTAAGTACTATTAATCCAACTTCTTAAAATAGGGACGAATTAATTAAATTAACAGAAAAACTTTTCTTTGTACACAATTTCCATATTTAAGTCCCCACAGTGCCGGGCAGGGGCTAGCGACGTTCTTTTGGTACGAGTAAAAGGAATATATAAATTAATAATTTATTGTAATCGAATCTTTTCAAATCAGCCAATACTCATATTAGTTCTCCCTAATATAAATAATAGCATGAAGGATATATAATTACCAATACACATTACTCTTTAACGGTACTCAAATCTTCAATTCACAAATAAATTAGTGTCAGTATTTTCCTTTTTGTGTTGTTAATTGTTCAATATAATTATTTCCCCTCTTTTTTGGATCAGTTTGTTTCGTGCATTCCATGTTGTTTTCTACATGTAATTAACTATAATACAAAAACTTTTTGTAATGAAATATTTGTTTTAAATGTAATCTCTCAAGGTTGAGTCGATGAAGTCATTATATGATGAATTTCTAACTAATTGTCTAAAGTGAAATTATTTTTTTTTGAATCAGAGCATTTGGAAGAAACAAAATGAAGCACTTCCAAATGAAAATAAGGGTGTGTTTGGTATGGAGGAAAATGTTTTTCATGGAAAATGTTTTTCTAGAAAATGATTTCCTGGAAAACAAGTAGATTTTGGACTTATTTTCTCATGTTTGGTTGGTTAGTAGAAAATATTTTCCGAAAATTATTTTTAGTGTTTGATTTATGAATGAAAAATATTTTTGAGAGACATCTTTTATTTTTGCTTAAGTAAAAAATAATTTATGACATTAAAAATATTTTTTAAAATCAAAATTGTTATTATTTTGGTGTGGGGGTGGGGGTGGGGGTAGTGGGTGG
>NC_028645.1:76178637-76181044 GCF_001406875.1 Solanum pennellii
GGGTTGAGGGGGGGGAGGGGGGCTGGCCGGTGGGGGAAGGTCAAGGATCATGTGAAAAAATAAAAATTTTGAAATTGAAAATATTTTTTTAAATTGATATCTTTCTTAAAAAAAATGTAATTTGAAATTGGAGGAGAGCCATGGAAAATGTTTTCGTTAATTTTTGAAGGGAAGTCATTTTCCTTAATTTTGAGGAAAATGAGTTGATTTGGAAAATATTTTTCAAAACTTTTGTCCCAACCAAACATGAAAAAATTGAAAAACATTTTCCAGAAAATATTTTCCTTCGTACCAAAAACACTCTAACTAGATTATTTTTCCCAACAATCTTTTCAATTGTAGATCCTTATTGAAATATCTAAAATAATGATCATTGCATGCAAGTGTGCAAACTTGTTAATTTCAAGAAAATAACTTCAATCAAATTGTAAAATAATTTCTAAAGTTCAAATAAAAGATCATCATCCATACATAAAGGGAAAAAATAAAGATAGAATAATGCAGTAGAAATACATAAAACAGATAAAAGAGAAGAATATTTGGACAGATTCAAAGGGAGCTGAGTTGAAATTAAAATAGTCAAGTGAGAAAATGAGAAAGAAAATTTAGAAGAGGAAGAGAATTGAAATTAAAATATTGTTTAATGATGAAATGCAAAGACACAAACAAAACATTTGTTACTTTGTTACTCTTGGATAAAGACACGTGGAGAAACATACAACACACATCTAGAGGTTGAAAGCCAAAAGACAAATGTCAAAAATGTCATTAGCTTTCACTTTAATTAGCATTAAGCATACATGTTGATACAATTTTAAAACCCACACTTCTAATATAGTAAAAAAAGAATGTTTGTTAAGTATTATTTTTGTATTCTTCTTATGTCCCAAACAATAATTAAGGAATAACGACATGCATAAACATATGTGCCATGAATAAAAAAAAATAAACATGTGTGCCACTCTTTGTAAATCAATTCTTCCGTTTTTTTCTTTTAATTTCTACTTCAAATAAGTGTTAAAAATACATTTAAACTATATCTTTTTTTTAGCTTCATATCTAAACTATTAAAAATTTGAGTTTCATACCTAAACTATCACTTTTTAGTTTGAGAAACACATCTCTCTCTTTTATACCACTCTTATAATGTTATGTGTAACACACACTCTCTCTCTTTTATTTTAAAGAATTTCCACATCACACTCCACATCGACAAAATATTCAATCTTGACAAAAAAAATAAATTATTAGTATAGTTAAAATTAAAAATTAAAAACTATTATAAAAAAATAATATTTTCTTTATAAAATAAAATGTAAAATATTTTTCTTACCCACACCATTTTTTAAAGTTTTTTATTTTGTTTAAATTTCTTTTATAAAAATATTTCATTTTTTACTTCATCTCCTCCTCCTCATCAAATATTAATTTAGATATTATTTTATTCTCTTAAAAATATAGTCATCCAACTTAACCCTCCGCTTTCATTTCCCAGTGTTTAGATACACATATCAAAAATATTTTTTACTTGCCGCCACAAGACATTTATATTTTTAGTTGTTTATGTTATATTCGGTACACTAGTAGAATTGTTTTTATAAAAATATATGTACGTGCATATCTAACACAAAATAAGAAAAACGTAAAAAAAAATAAAAATTAGGAGTGAAAAATTAAATAGGATGAGGTAGATTTTTTTTAAAATAAAATAATATCAATTTCTATTGGAGGAGGATGAAATATGAAATTTTTAAAAGTATTTTATAAATGATTTTTTTTAAAAAAAGGATAGGGTTGTCGCGGGGGAGGGGGATACGTGGAGGAGGTGGTGGAGTGAGATAAGAAAAATAAATTAATTTTTTATATGGATAGTAATCTTTAATTTTTAATTAATATTAATTTTTTACTATTTAATTTTTATCTAGATAAAATATTTTATCTATGTGGAATGTCATGTGTTAAAGTTTTTTCATATAAAAGAGAGAGTGTACTACACACACCACTGAGGTATGTTTCTCAAACTAAAAAGTGATAGTTTAGGTATGAAACTCACATTTTCAATAGTTTAGGTAGGAAACTCAAAAAAAAGTGAATAGTTTACGTTTACTTTTAACACTTATCTCTATATCAAAATTTACAGTTTCCATAGTTTAGCTTCAACAGGAATAATCCAAATTAATAAAAGATTCGAACAACGGCTCGTGATCTCTCCGGCTTGCGATGATAAATATTCGATGTAATTCCATAAGTGAAATCTGGAGAATATGGTGTATAGGAAGTTACTTTTATTTTGAAAAGATAGAGAGGTTGTTTTTGATAAGTCATTTGCTCAAGCAAAGCATATTGATGAAACTTGCCTAGTTAGTTAATTAGCTTAAGTGATTAGTTAGTTACTAATTAGCTAGTT
>NC_028645.1:76191044-76198032 GCF_001406875.1 Solanum pennellii
ATTTTTTATTGGTCACTATTTTTCTTATTGATTTGTGTCTTTGTTCATTTTTTATTTTCATGGTTGTTGCAGAAACACATAATCTAATAGTTCTTATAATATTTTTTTATTGATCACTATTTTTCTTATTGGTTTGTGTCCTTCATTCATTTTTTTATTTTTAATGATTGTTGGAGTATTTATATCCCAAGAAATTTCAGCCTTGGGGCTTAGTTCTAGCCTTACAAGTTGCTCATCATTCAACAAAAAAATGTTGATATTTAAGTTCTAGGCAAAAAGTAAACACTAAAAAAAGTTTATTTTATATGCACAAAAAGACATATAGGAGTACGTCAGACAATGTCGAGAAATTTTATATCTTAGGCCTATATAAATTATAATAGTAACAAAGGTCAAACATACCAGGCACGTTCCTAGAACTAGTATATATATATATATATATAATTTTATATATATATATATGAAAAAGGATTTCGTTCATTTGTGTTTTGTTTATTACTTCTGAATGATGTGGTAAATGTAAGTTATGTGTATAAATGAATTCAAGAGGTTAAGATTAAAAAAATTAATTTGTTATTTTTTCAAAAAGTTATATTTTTACACTTTAATATTAAGGCCAAAATTATTATATGTATTATTAATATTTTTTCAATTTGATTTATTTATTTATTTATTAGCATTTTTAGATTAATAAAACAGGTCAGGGCCTTTATGATTAAAAATAATTTAACTTATATTTCAAAAAGATATTACTTAGTACAAGAAAAGTTAAATAGATAAATATTTATAGAAGTTAAAGAAAAATAATCTCTGTCTCTCATATTCATTTGTACTGAAAGGTAATTGAATAAAAATAGTATATATGTAATAGAAATAATTGGAATATAACTAACAATTTGATAAAATTTGAGAATAAATATACCATGGATAAAAAGGTTCCACCTATCAATAACGATTTGTAATGGAGTGATAAGTTTTTGAGACGATCGAAAAATTACTTAAGAGAATGAGTTTAGGTGTTTTCGGAGGTGGTGGGGAAGGAGATCTTGGAGAGGTGGTGGCTTTGGTGGTGGTGAGAAAATTGATTTGGGTAAAATAATGGGTTATATTATTAAGTGGGTCGAATTGGGTCGGGTCGGTTTAAAATTGAGAAAATTGATTTGGGTAAAACAATGGGTTATATTATTAAGTGGGTCAGGTCGGGTCGGGTCAGTTTAAAATTGAGTAAATAAAGTAAAATCGAATAATTTTAATTGATTTGGGGCTTTCCATCCAAGGAGGGTATATTTATTAAGTTAAATGACGGCAGGAGTAAAAATAACTTACTTTTAACGGTAGGGATATAATCAACCACTAAAACAAAATTGAGGGGTAATTTTGACCCTTTTCCCTTTTTTTTATGATATAGAAAAAGTTTGTTTTGCAAAAAAAATATTAACCTAGAAGGTTATATAATTGATTAAAATATGCTTTAAAATAGGCGCTTTTCTCGAATTGTTGAATGGTTGCAAATTAGATGCATATTTAAACAGTTGATTTTTTATCTTGTCATTTAGATAGAAGAAAAATAAATATTAGAACATGTCGTCATTATTCTTCACGTGCGCACAAGGTTAGTCTGTAACTCTGTGACAAGTCCGACCAAAATAGCATGCAAGATATTTCAAACCTAGGACCTCCTATTTGAAAAATTACGTGCTCAACCAACTCGATTATACTAATTATGATCAACCCTCGTTTTTTTTAGGGGTGGGGGGTGGGGTGGAGGGCTAGGGTGGGAAAACATCCACAGGTTGCAATGGGCTGAAAGCTTGAGAAATTTGGGCTGTTCTATGTTCACTTTCTTAGTCCAAATAGTCTATTAAGATTTATTTGTGAATGTTTATGGTAATAATATAAGATATTTCACTTATTTTATTTCAAAATTTTGGACAAAGCTATGTAATCTCATGCAATAATCTTAAATCAATATTCATAAACAAAACTAGATGGTATTCAGTATTTATTAACCATCAAAGGTTATGATGGAGTAGTAATTATCATTATTTTATTTTTAATTAGATGTATTGAGATTGAGAATTTTTCCACGTCAATTTAGATTAATCGAACCCCAAATGAATATCAATAAATCATAAAATTCTAGTGTACTCTGATGAAACTTGCCTAGTTAGTTAATTAGCTTAAGTGATTAGTTAGTTACTAATTAGCTAGTTAGTTAAAGTTAGTTGTAGTTAGTTAAAAGTTAGTTAGAAGTCACATTTTCCACATTTTGATAGTTTGTTAAATTTGTTAGTTTGTTGTTCATTGTTGTGTATATATATACACACACTTTACATTGATCAAAGTGAGAAAACAGATTCAAAGAAACACCTTCTCCTTCTTCTTCTTCGTTTGCTGCTGTTAATGGCTCAACCTCCATTAATGGAGGAATGAGATTTTCCCAGCCTACATGCTGGTTTTGTCATGGTATCAGAGCAAGGTTGATCATACTAGATCTCTTGATCTAGCTGTTAATCAAATCATTGATATCCCTTGTTCAAGTCGATCTGTTGGATCTCTCTGTTTTCTTTGTTGCCTGCTTCTGTTAATTCATCAGCTTCTCTCTGTTTTTCTTTGCCTGCTTGTGTTAATTCATTAGTTTCCATGGGTGACACTTCAACTGATGCGAACAACAACAACTCTTTGAAACGACCAGATTTCAACAGTCCTTTCTATCTACATCCATCTGAGAATGCTGCTTCTACTCTACTTCCTGTGGTGTTTGATGGAACTAGCTATAGATCATGGAGACGAGCAGTTCTTAGAGCCTTATCTGTCAAGAACAAAACTGGATTCATTAACGGCAAGATAGTGAAGCCAAGCTTTACAGATCCTTCATTCATGCAGTGGGAAAGATGTGATGATATGGTGACATCTTGGATCCTAAATTCCCTCTCCCCAGAGTTGCGAGATAGCCTGCAGTATGTGAATAATGCTAAGGAATTGTGGGATGAATTAGAGGATCGATATGATCAGACTAATGGATGCAAATTGTATCAATTGCAGAAGGAAATAAATGATTTGGTACAAGGTTCTTTAGATGTCACTGGTTACTATACGAAAATGAAGAAACTATGGGAGGAGATGAGCACAATTGATGTGAACTCACAGTGTAGCTGTGTATGTACTTGTGGAGGAAAGGTGAAAATGTATAAGGCTGAGCAAGATAGAAGGCTCATACACTTTCTAATGGGGCTAAATGAAATGTATACTGCTGTGCGAGGAAACATCCTTATGATGTCCATTTTGCCTACAATGGCACAAGCATTTGCCATCCTATCACAGGAAGAAAGGCAAAGGGAAATGAAGCCTATGAACCATATGGTTTTGGAGTCTACCTCACTGAATGCCTCTGTGTCATCTCAGAATAATACAACTAATAATGCAACTAATTCTAGTTCTTACAGAGGGAATACAAGTAGAGGTAATGGAAACTATAACAGCACTGCTTACAATAACAATAATGCTTTTAGAGGGAGTCCTAATACTGGAAATAGATCAAACTTGTTTTGTGAATATTGCAAACGATCTGGACATGTCAAAGACAGGTGCTACAAACTCCATGGCTATCCAACTAACACAAGAAATCCAAGAGGAAGAGGCAAAGGATCTGCAGCAAACGTACACACTTCTGAAGGTGATAGTGGTCAATGTGAAGAGAATTTTGAGCAGGGAAAACAAGTACCAGTGAATCTGTCAAAGGGTCAATATGAACAACTACTCAACCTACTTGGAAACTTGCATGTTGGGAATGAATCTGATTACTCAAACAATGTGTCAAGTGGAGCTGCAAGCCTAGCAGGTATACTTGCTTGCCACTCTTCACTAAGTAAGATAGGTGATTTGTCATGTAAGTGTAATAAATTGACTGCTAGCTCTTGGATCATTGATTCAGGGGCATCTCATCATATGACCTTCACAAAAGACAATCTCACAAACCTTAAGACTCTACCCTATCCTTTCCTAATCACCTTACCAAATGGATACAAAGTTAAAGTGACTGAAATTGGTGATGTGTGTTTGAATTCAACATTAATTCTTTATAAAGTGTTGTATATACCTAGCTTCAAGTTCAACTTAATATCAGTTTATTGTTTAGCTAATCAGCTCAAAGGAGTAGTTAGTTTTAACAATGGTTCTTGCTTACTGCAGGGCCCTTCTCTGAAGAGCCCTCTGGCACTTGGTAAGGCAAAGAATGGTTTGTATTTCTTTTGTCCAAAGTGTCACATTGTATCTGCAAATGATAATCCTGCTTCTCATCAAAGGTGTCAATCTGTTTCTCTTCTTAACCACTGTAAAAGGTCTTCATTACCAAGTATAAAACCTTCTCATACTATCAATAAAGAAGCCTATTCTACTGATCATTTCTCAAGTTCAGCTGCTAATTTTTCTGTCAGTCAAGACAATGAATTCTTGTGGCATGCTAGATTAGGACATGTACCTTTTGTAAAGATGAAAAATATATCTACTATCCCATTAAAATTTTCCAACAAGCAGCCTTTCACATGCACAATTTGTCCAATGGCTAGGCAAACTAGAATGCCATTTCCAGAAAGTGTGACTGCAACTAGTTCAATATTTGAACTATTACATGTTGACTTATGGGGACCTTATAATGTACAAACACATGATGGATATCACTATTTTTTAACTATGGTAGATGACTACAGTAGAGCTACTTGGACACAGCTTCTAAGGTGTAAAAGTAATGCTCTACATACTGTAAAAGCTTTCATATCCTTAATAGAAAATCAATTTCATACTAGTTTGAAAACCATCAGGTCTGATAATGGTTTAGAATTCTCAAGTTCTGAGGCAACATGTTTCTTCCAAGAGAAAGGCATAATACATCAGAAAACATGTCCTTACACACCACAACAAAATGGAGTAGTAGAAAGGAAACACAAATACCTTCTTGAGACAGCAAGGGCACTATTATTTCAATCAAAAATGCCTATGAGATATTGGGGAGAATGTGTATTGACTGCCACTTATTTGATTAACAGATTGCCTACTAAACTACTTCAAGGAAAATCTCCATATGAAATGTTATATCAAAAGAAACCAAGCTACTCACATCTTAGAAACTTTGGATGCCTTTGTTTTCCAACTACTTTAAAGACTCATAAGGACAAATTTGAACCAAGGGCTATGCCTCACATTTTCATTGGATATCCTTTTAATACAAAAGGGTACAAGGTTCTAAATTTGGCTACCAAGAGAATTCATGTGTCTAGAGATGTTCTTTTCCATGAAACTGTCCTTCCTTTTGTTATTGCCCCTACTGGTTCCAGTTTTAATTCTGTATTGCATCTAGTTATTCATTATTCTGATAAGTTGCCTTGCATGTCTAGTAAAACAACTACTTCTATTAATGATGAAATGTTGAGTTGCCACACACTGGATGAAGTCACTTTTGATCAAGATCTTACATCTGAAAACACACCTACAACTGAGCCTACAATATCTTCTATTGATCCAAATCTACCTGTTCTTACACCTACAAATGAATACACAGAATCTCCTATAGAATCAAATGTGCCTGTCCTTGATAGTGCATCCCTTACACCTAGAAGAACAACAAGATCTTGTCATCCTCCAAAGTATTTAAAGGACTACACCTATTCATTACCTAAGCTACAATCCTCTTCACCTATAAATAGTACTACTGATTCTCAGCAGTCACTAACCTCATTCACAAATCACCCTAATCATGTCTGTTTCTCCACACTTTGTTCTGAGAGTCAGCAGTTAATTCATAATGTTTCACATGATATTGAACCCACATCTTATGAAGAGGCAATCCTGAATCCAGCCTGGCAAGCAGCAATGAAACAAGAATTTGATGCATTGTATGCTAATAACACTTGGGAACTAGTCAAGATGCCAAAGGAAAAGAATGCTATTGGATGTAAATGGGTGTATAAGATCAAGCATAAGGCAGATGGGAGCATAGAGAGGTACAAAGCTAGATTAGTGGTGAAGGGATACACTCAACAAGCAGGGATAGACTACAATGAAACCTTCTCACCTGTGGTAAAAATGACTACAGTCAGAACACTCATTTCAATGGCAGTTAAGAAAGGTTGGAACTTATATCAGTTGGATGTTAATAATGCCTTCCTACATGGTGACTTGAATGAAGAGGTGTATATGGCTTTGCCCCCAGGACTAGTAGTGGATAGTAATGACATGGTTTGCAAGTTGAAGAAGTCTTTATATGGCTTAAAACAGGCTAGTAGACAATGGTATGAGAAGCTGGCCACCAGTCTTTGTTCAAAAGGTTACATTCATTCAGACAGTGATTACTCACTGTTTTACAAGAAAGATGGCAAATCTTTGGTGTTTGTGGCTGTATATGTTGATGATATCATCTTAACTGGTACTGATATAAAGGAGATTGAGTCCTTGAAGTTCTTCTTGCATGAGAAATTCAAAATAAAGGACTTAGGCAGATTACACTATTTTCTTGGATTAGAGATATTGTACAAGCAGGATGGTGTTCTCATTTCACAAAGAAAGTTCACTCTTGATCTTTTGAAGGAATTTGATTCTATGCATTACAAACCTACCACTTCACCTTTGGATCCTACTGAAAAACTGAGGCTCACAGAAGGTAAACTACTATCAGATCCTACTCACTACAGAAAGCTAGTGGGAAAGCTTAATTTTCTTGCTAATACAAGGATGGATATAGCATACAGTGTCCAGCATCTTAGCCAATTCATGCAATCCCCTAGAGAGCCTCATCTAAAGGCAGCTTATCATGTTCTCAGGTATCTACAACATGATCCTACTTTGGGAGTTTTTATCAATAATAAGCCTGATGTCACCATTAGTGCTTATTGTGATTCAGATTGGGCCTCTTGTCCTGATTCAAGGAAGTCTGTGAGTGGTTATTTGGTTCTCATGGGAGATAGTCCTATCAGCTGGAAATCTAAGAAGCAAC
>NC_028645.1:76199160-76207780 GCF_001406875.1 Solanum pennellii
TGATGAAACTTGCCTAGTTAGTTAATTAGCTTAAGTGATTAGTTAGTTACTAATTAGCTAGTTAGTTAAAGTTAGTTGTAGTTAGTTAAAAGTTAGTTAGAAGTCACATTTTCCACATTTTGATAGTTTGTTAAATTTGTTAGTTTGTTGTTCATTGTTGTGTATATATATACACACACTTTACATTGATCAAAGTGAGAAAACAGATTCAAAGAAACACCTTCTCCTTCTTCTTCTTCGTTTGCTGCTGTTAATGGCTCAACCTCCATTAACGGAGGAATGAGATTTTCCCAGCCTACATGCTGGTTTTGTCACATATAAAAAAATCAAGCATGTAAAGCAAAGACAACTGTGAGAAATTTATATCGAAAACAATGTAGAAAAGAACAATAGCAACAACAAATAATATGATAATTGAAGCCACAAAGACAATTAAATTGAACAATAAGATTGTAAGAGAGTAATCATAAAACTAATATTGATAAGGAAAACAGACAACGCTCGATTACCTACTAACCTTCTATCCAAATTTTTGATCTCCTTATCTAGGTTCATGTCCTCAGCACATGTGTTGTATAATCATCTTTTGTTTGGTACTTTTTCGGTCTACCTTTACTTCTCTTCATATCGACTAATATCTTATTCCTCCTCACTGATGCGTCTATGCATCTTTTTTCACATATTCGAATCATATCACAATCTCGCCTCTCTCTTTTTATCCATGGAAGTCAATATCATCTTATCGAAGATACCTTCATTTAACATTCAACATAACATCCTCATTATTGTTACTTTCATCTTCTGAGTTCTGAACATACATATAATTTCTTGATAGATGATTGATGATCACTTTATTAAAACTTATGCTTGATGGCACATTCTCATCTTACAATATACCAAATGCAAGATTCTATTTACTATGTACCCTTCTTTAGAAATTGAAGTTATTTCTTGCTATATTAAAATCCCTAATTTAAAATGTTTCACTTGCGACTTATACAAATTAACTTCATTGGAGATGGTTAAATGTTTATAATTATGCAGAACTTATGTAATTATAATTTAGTATTTGGGCTAATAAATTAAGGTTTCATATACAAATCTGTCATTTTAATTTCTTATTGTAGCCAATACGTTTATTTTATTTGGACACAGAGAACCACTTCCTTTTAATTAAATTAGGGGTTATCCTCTTAAATTATGATTACATATATATAAAGAAAGAAATGAGGATGATGAACATAGTAACATGAGATATAGCAAATTAGAGCAAGTTGGACATAAAATTAAAGAAATTGGAAATAACAAGACAATAAGATGGTAATTAAGTAACAAATTGATAAGACCATTAATTTCAATCAATTGGAAGCAATCTAAAACTTAGGACGTTTATTATCATGGCGATGAACTTGTGAAGCAAGAAGTTCGTCTAGAAGATTGTTATCCAAATACTCAAACTCAACCTTCTCTCCATGATCATGTCGATCATCAGAAAAAGCAGAAGCAGAAGAAGAGGACATGTTCATATTGTTCCCCATTGTAGAAGGCGCGTTATAGCTTTGTCCAACACCTAGAGGTACATTAGTGTTATTATTGATATGATAATGTCCATCATTAGGGAAGTTGAGAATGGCTTGATGACCCCTTAGAGAAAAGGCGGCTCTATCATAAGCTCTAGCCGCCTCTTCAGCTGTTTCAAAAGTACCTAACCATAGACGTGCACCATTCCTATTAGGATCACGTATCTCAGCAGCATATTTTCCCCATGGTCTTCGTCGTATGCCTCGATATTTGTTCTCTCTTCTCCCTCTTTGATCTTCGTTCTCCATCAGCTTGGTCACCCTTTCTAAGTTTTTATTAATTTTTAGGTGAATATAATGTAACGTGCTAAAGTGTGTGTGGATGTTTAAGCGTATATATATGCATGGATATGACTATTATTTATTTTATTTTCAATAAATAGATAGATGTCGTAGTCATATTTGACCAATTTTGACTTCTTCCACATAAAGGTTGGGGTTAGAGTCATGTGTGGCAACGAGGCTGATGGTGGCTTTCCTAAATTTACATGAAAGATTTGACTGGTCATAAAGCGGGTTTATATTTTGCGGGAAGGTAAAATCAAATTTAATCCATTTAAATTTAGATAAATTATTAATTCGTTTAATTTGTTTTAACTTATTTAAAATCAGATTGATATCTAATTTAAAGTGATTCACATGATGATATTGATTATATTTTTTTAAAAAAAATATTTGATACTGAAAATTTACGAAAGAATAAATAAAGTAAGTAAAATTTTGTAAAAAAATGAATGGATTGAATTATGATTAGTTTTGATCCAAGCTATATTGGATTTAATTTTGACTCATTTTGATCCTATCAAATTTGACCATACCTGCCAATTGTCAACTCCAATACTTGAGATCAATTACCCCATAAACATTAAAGTTGAAGGGAAAATGTTTAGAATTTGTACTGCAAAGTTAATTACTTTCTCTATTCATTTTTATTTATCTATTATATTATATAATATTTTTTTTATTTATCCACTTCAGCATATTTTACGATAAAGATAAAAAGAAAATTATGTTTACTTTTAACACTAAATAATCATTTCCCCAGTTCATTGAGATTATATACTAATTAATATGTGTATTATGGTAAATTCAATAATGACATGTAGATTAGTCAATGTTGCAGTAAACGTCTCAATAATAAAAGGATTTAGTCATTAATTCATAAGGTTCTGTCATCAAATTGAATCAATTATATCACTTTTTTATGTTTATAAATCAAATTAAACTAAAATAAAGTTAGTTTTTAATTTTTATTTTTATTCTCGAAATTTTCTATGTCTCGATATAAACATCTGACAACAATTTGTTTTATGTGAAATACATATAATATAAACGTCATACTATTTTACACAATTATACTTATCCAGTTCAATAACAACATTATAATAAAGACAAAAAAAAACATATAATATATTAAAAGCTTAAACTCTTAGAAGTTGAGCACTTCCTAAATTGATAAACTTTGTATGAAAAGAATTAATTAAAAATGAATACAAAGGGAAACCTTATGGGATAATTGATTGAAGTTAATATTTACAAAGTATATTATAATTAATTTTTTGTTATTAATAATAATATAATAATAATAATAAATGAAAGTTCCAAGTTTGATGATTGTCAAGTCCAATTTGGTAGTCCGCCCAGTGGGATGAAAGCCCAATATTCTTTTCAGAGATTAAAGCCAATTAGTGTTCCAACAACAAATTATTTTGAAGAATATATGAAGCTTCCAAGAACCAACAATATATCTACTTCAATTATTCAAATCTTAGTCATTAAATCGATCTGTTTTCGAGGTCTGAATCGCAATTATTAAGTGTATTTGTTATTCTTATTTTACAATCACTAAATAAGTCGAATCTATCTAAATAATTAAGAATTTGTATAAAGATGACATTTCATCGCTACTCTATCTACTTTCATCCACCATCTACGATCACCATTTCAGCCTCAACCGTCAGTCTATCACCATCATCAATCACCACCACCACCTACTTTCCACAATCACCATACTTTGCCCAACCACAACAGATCAACACCGTCAATCACCAAGATCAATTGTCATCGCCATTGGCCGTCAGTTGCATTCATCGCCACTAATCATTATTACATCCACTAATTACTATGGATAATACCATCATTAGTCGGCATAATACACCGCTAACCACCATCATCAGTAATTGTTGTCTTTAGCTATCATTATCATTCACTAATAAATATCAATTGTCACCAACAACAATTGATTAATCACTACTATCAACCATTATTGTCTTGTAAAATTTTACAATATTTTATTAATATTAGATCAAATTTAGTATTTTTTTTAAAAAAAATTTAAATTATTTTTAAGCAATTTTTTTACATATATAATTAGATGTTGAGAAAAATAGTCTAAACTATTTAGTATTCAAATCTTAATGCAACATCTTAATATTCAGATGTATGTGTTTATTTTTATATTTGTTTATATTTCGTAAAGAACTTGGAATGAAAGTGCCAAAACCCAAACCTAAAAAATATATTTCTAAATATCCATAGAGTGATACAGTGTTATATAAATAATTTAAAATAAAACTTCAAATTTAAATTGATAACATTACAAATTTGAAAGATACAAACTTAAATGACTAATACATTGCAAATCAAAATATAAACTTTCAACTTCTTGACTTTTGCACCTTTTCACCAAATTCCTAATTAATAACTTATGATTTGAGAGGCGTATGTATTTATTTGGTTCCATTTATAAGTTGAACTTTTATATTTATGATATTGCTAACTGAATCTATAAACTTACTGAAGCACAATATTTTAAAATTAGAATTGGACTTGTGCTTACATATTGTACAAGGGTCCTAACTAAGAGTTGGACCTTATACTTATGATAGACAGAAAGAATTGACTGGAAAAAAAATAAAATGATATTTATAATTTTAATACAAGACAAAATGTAATTTAATAATATAAAGGTTAAAATAAAGTTCGCAATTCTAGTTTCGTAAATTGGAAATGAGTAGTTATTAAAAACGATAAATTTGGCAATGACTAATTTTAAATTTTTCTCCAACGCTATTAATTTATTATTATTATTATTTATTATTTTTAGTCAAAACCTGCCCCACCAACCTGGTACAATCCCAGGCTGGGCCGAACACCCTTTCCCCTACCCAAGCCCATTCCATGTCCCGACCTAACATTAGCCCAAAACAAATGTGGGCCTTGTCCACATCTTAATGGGCCGGTTCGGCCCAGATGATACCCTACCTAAAAAGCCCTTAGTTAAGTTGAGCAAGATGCAACTAAAATTTATATATTCATTTATGGGAAAATCGTATGAAATAGCAAATGTTATAGCCATAGTTCAATTTATTTGTAATTCGCAGAAAACATCTCATTTTTTGTCATCTGGTTTCATATACAATCACCCATTTTCGGTATACAATTACCATTCGGTACACAAATGTACGAAATGCATTTGTGTTTGTATAAAACGAGAGAGAAGTGTATATACAAATAGAAATACATATATTTTTCGTTTTATACACTTACAATTATATAAATACAGATCTTTTTATACAAATTATAATGTATATATAAATTTATACAAAACTGAACAATTCGTATAAAATTGGATGTATCTAGCGAATTATACAAATTAAAAACTCCATAACAAACATAAAATTTGATATGGAGCACAATTATGCAAACTATAGTTATAGCATACAAATATAATTTTTAAATTTGCTATATGTAAAAGTTTGTCTTCGATTTATTTTGTTGATAAAAAAGGTTCAAGTAGCTAGACAATAATCATGCAAAATGATACATCAATATTTCTCGTTAATAGTTTGTTTCAAATTAGTTTCTTGATTTTAAGACGATGACACTATTGCTAAGAAGTCCTTAGTTAAGTTGAGCAAGGTGCACCTAATTTTTTTTTAATTTTTTTGTTTTTTGGTTGATTGAAAAGGGTTCAAGTAGATATTAATCATGCAAATTGATTTATCAACATCTTTCGTTAATAGTTTGGCTCATGTTAGTTTTTTTATTTTAAGAAACTTATTAATTATTAGGATATACTTTATTTTAGAAAATTAAGAAAGTTTTGAGAATTCCTGTTCTAATTTAAGTTTCTACATGTATTCCTGATTTATTTAACATGTTTTACATAAAATAATAAGAATATTTGTCATATGAATTTGGAGGAAAATGATTGTAGTGGTTCATGCACCATACTTTCAATTTCATCTATGGCCCTTTATCCACTTTTCATTTCACTTATTTTCAGTTATTATTATCATTGTAACGTAAATTAAATTTGTGGACCATATATACATAATTGAGGACGTTCATTATTTCTTTGTCTTTCCTCTTTGGTCATATAGTAGATTATGATTGATTTCAAATATTAATTGTTTTGACAAATTAAATTTGTTCAAAATATTTGATGTTTTGAACAATTAAGAGTCATTACTAGAGTTACTTCTTTTTGTTCTTATTATTCAACTAGGAAATTTGGCCGCGCTTCGCGCGGTCTTTAAAATAAATATTGAAGGATTACTTTTTTCAATCAATTATATAGCTCTCTTCATTTCCAAACATAATATTATCACTTTATTTTTTTTACTTATATATTAATTATGAAGATCGTTTTGAGATGACGATTGAAATGAAACTTAACAAATTTAACATCTATAATCTATTAAATGAGGGATAGTACATTATTAATCAATATGTCAAATGTCAATATATATTTTCTTAGTAATTTTTTTGTTTGGACATGTAGTTAATATGTCACTTTCTACATTTTATTGGAATATCAATGAGTTTGAATCTTTATATTACAACATATACTCCCATATACTTTTTTCTTGAGTATATAAGAATTATATTATAAATAACTGAAAAATACTAATAAAATACATATACACGTCTTATTATCCTTTTTCATATTGATATGATAAAACTCCTTTGAATATTTCGTTTTTCAATCGTTTTTGTTCCTTTTTCAAATATACAATTTAAATTTGTATGATTTTTGCATGAATCACATCTATTGATATTTTAGATTCTTTAGTTGCACCTATATCAAAGATAATTGTTATCATTTGTCAAATTTATTTTTTAAGAATGTTATCCAAAATGTTACGCTATTATTAAGTTTCAATATATTCCACCTCGAATGAGAATATGTTTTTTTTAAAAAGGGAAAAGGGTCTGATATACCCCTCAACTTTGTCATTTAGAGCTGATATACCCCTTGTTATGAAAGTGGCTCATATATACCCCTACTTGTATACAAATGGCTCATATATACCCTTTTCCTCTAACGGAAATGAAAAAATAATAATTTTAATCTGAATTTTTATTATTTTTTTCCAAAAAATATAATCCCATATGAGTAAATTTAATCCTCGTCAAACATATTTTTTTTGACTTTTTTTTGTTTCAATGACTAATTTTTAATTATTATTTTGATAATCAAATTTATTTATGTTTCACAAATATTCTTGTAAAACTTATTGTAGATGACCAAATTTTTTCTTCAAATACGAAATTAAATTACAATACGCTCAAAAAAATAGTTTAATTTTTTTCTTCTTTAAACTAAGGAATGAAAGAAAAAAACAAAANAAAAAAATAAAATAAGAATAAGAAACTCAAATAATTATAATAAAAGAAGTCAAAAAATAATTTTTGTATGAAAAAAATTAAAATATACCTTGAACTTTGATAGAAGAATCATATATACCCCTTAATAATTTTTTTTAAAAAGTTAAAAGTAATAAATATAAATTTTAAACTAATTTATTAACTTCCGTTAAATGAAGGGTATATGTGAGCCATTTTGTAATGGCAGGGGTATATGTGAGCCGTTTGTATAACGGTAAGGGCATATATGAACCACTTTTATAACGAGGGGTATATCAGCTCCAAATGAAAAAGTTGAGGGGTATATCAGACCCTTTTCCCTTTTAAAAATTATTAACTCGTTTACTATATTTTAATCTATATCTTTTATATGAAATATAAAGATAAAAGATTCATATAAACTACGTAAAAATATTTGATAGATAACAAACATCTTCACATATTATGTGTATAGAATAATAAAATTCAAAAGTTAATTAAATTGAATACTCTGATAATATGTTTCATTTCAAATATACTTCTTGCATTCTCAAATCAATGATTGCACCTCTTTCTATATAAAATTAATACACGAACACCCTAAGATATATACTCATTACTTAGTATATTAAAATAATTTAAAATTTTAATCATAATTTTGTGTTTATTTAGTCATACTCATATGAAAAGTTTTTATGTACAAAATTTTGTGTTTTATTTTTAAAAAAATATATTAAAAATCAAATCAACTTACTTAGTCATTTGTATTCATCTTTTATTTTAAATTTTCAAAAGATACATATTTAACAAAAATAAATTAATTTATCAAATGCATGAATAAATTTTTTTGGCATATATGTTTGTCCTATTTTTAAATTTCATAAAATGTATATTAAATATTTATATTCACTATTTTATTTATTTTGATCTATATTTAATTATACTTCAAAAGAGTTACAAAATATGATTTTCATAGTATATCAAATACAAGTATTTAATATTACAAAATATTTGCATGGAGCGCAATTAACATATAAGTAAACCAAAGCAAAAAGAGAACAATTTTGACTAAAAAATTTACAAAATCTTCAATTATGAGATCAATATTTTCATTAATTAGATTTTATTTTTCAATAAATTCTAATAAAACGTGAAATAAAGAATAGATAAACTAAAGTGAGTTTAAAAAAACAATAAATAAAATAACAAAAACATGATTCATCAAATTATACTATTTTTTTCAATTGTTATTTTTTATTTTGGCAAATAAATTAAATATCTTCTATCATAGTTCATATATATATATATATATATATATATATAACATTTTCCTCATCATGAGTACATCAAATGTGAATTAAAATACATTAACATTTGCCTCAAAAGGGTTGTCTTACAATACACATTTA
>NC_028645.1:76208302-76210452 GCF_001406875.1 Solanum pennellii
TATATATATATGGAATAATCATTTTTTTCATCTTCAACAACAACAAAAATGACTGGAATAATCATTTTTTGTTCAAAAATGAAGAAATAAAATAAAAGAGAACAAAATAATATTAGTTGAAATCAAAATAGTGTAACAATGAATCTTCAAAATATTTGAAAATTAATTAAACTTTTATACTTGCAACTCTCTATGCATGAATCTCCAAGATAATTAAGTTTCTTTCTTCATTTTGTTGAACTTGTACCAAATAATGTGATGAATCTTTCAAGAATATACCAATGATCTTCATCAAAGTGAATCATATCGTGACACAATCTTTTCTATATCTTCTTTTTTGATTACTTAACTACATGATTGATGAAGAAAACGATGAAGAAAATAAAATTAAAAGATTATACAACTAAGAAGATAGAATTAAAAAATGGAAATGAACATGCAACATCTCCATAGATGATTGGTATTTATAAATAAAATAAGTCATAAAAATGGTTAAAAGGGAATAAAAAAGACATGCTATTTAAGTAGAGAATATCAATAGATGGGGTTTTTTTGTAACTCATTTCATATGATTCAATATTAAATATGATTGAATTTTATAATTAATAAAAAAATATTTTATGAAAAGAATTTTAAAAAAAAAGACAAAAAAAAGAAGAAGAAACAAATGGAAAAATTTAATACTAAAAATAAGATTTATTCATTTATTTTGTGATTGATTACTAATATGATAAACCACATCATATATTATAAGGGGCAACATATCCAGTAGATATAAAAAGAAATGTACCATAGGTAGTATATTTTTAATTCAATCATGGCAAAATTTAAAATATTAGTTAGCTATAAATTGACGTATATATAAATAAGAAAAAAATGTGCATCTTTTCATCTTCAACGACAACAATAATGAATAGAATATTCATTTTTTTGTTCAAATCAAAGAAATAAAATAAAATAAAATAGAATAATAGTAATTGGAATCAAAATAATACAACAATGAATTTTCAAAATGTTTGGAAATCATTCAAACTTTTATACTACTATGACTCTATCTTCCGGAATCTTCAAGATAATTATGCTTCCTTCTTCATTTTGTTGAACTTATACCAAATAATGTGATGAATCTTTGAAGAATATATCTATGATCTTCATCAAAGTGAAGGTCATATTGTGACATCATCTTTTTTATGTCTTCTTTTTATTATTATTATGTACATGATTGATGAATAAAAAGACAAAGAAAAGAAAATTTAAAACCTATACTACTAAAAAGAAAGAATGAAAAAATGAAAATGAACATTCAACATCTCTATAGATGATAGGTATTTATAGATTGGATAAGCCATAAAAATTGTAATGACCCGGAAAGTCATTTATGAAAATTTTCACGAAATTACCGTTTTAGCCATCTCGCAGTTGTCTCGAGTCACTTTTGATCAAACAAATTTGAAAATTTTTGAGTTATTTGTTTAATTTCAATTGTCTAGTTGACGAGTTATGTTAAATAAATAAATTTTTATTAGGTGGCTAATGGGCCAATTCTGTAATCTATATAATACTTATTGCCACATGGCCCATGTGTGAGAAAAAAATAGTGAAACTTATTAATATTAATTAATTTACTAGCTAACAATTATTACCCTAAATAATCAAAACAAATTGAGGAGAGGAATTACTTGTACGATGAATAGCGGCCGTAAGCTACAAGTGATTCTATTACTCGAACTTATCTTAATTTCATTAAAATGTAGGTTTGATTAATGTTAGTGTTGACGAGTGTAAAGAAAATTGGAAGTGAAAATGGGTGGCTATTGGCGTTAGTATTACTCACTGATGTATTGAAATTTGGAGAAAAGTGATGTATTGAAATTTGGAGAAAAGTGAGGGACATAATAATAACATATAGAGAAGTAATGATTGAGGGATAATGGTGCCATGACTTTAACCAGTAGGTTAATTTTCAATTTGTCCTTTTGCACTATTGTAAATAGTTTAATAAATTAATTGAATTTGATTTTAGTTTCTATTGATTACAGATTGGAAGGGTAATCTCTCATTAATTATTAATAGTGTAGTACGGATAACTATATACGTAAGTATTATATGTGAGTATGGGTTGAAACAATTAAATTAGATTGCTTTGTTTT
>NC_028645.1:76214204-76229940 GCF_001406875.1 Solanum pennellii
TGAAGTGTGTAAGATTATGTGTTGTTATGTGAAGCTAAATGGTTCAAATTATGATAGGTGACTTATGAATACAAAACAGTATGAACCTACAATTATACATATGGTTATTGAGGATTTTGAGGGGATTGAAACTATTATTTCTTTTATATGACAATATAGACTGTTATGATGTATTACAGTCATTTGATGGCGATTAGAAATTATGAGCTTCTAGTATACAAAATTATTGGAGTGACTAAGAATTTATCTAGTTTTGACATGAGGTATATGATAGTTTTGAATATTAGTTTAAATTTGATATAAAAAAATGTGGAGTTGACATTAAGTGTGATTCAATTGTTTTATTTCAATGGTAAAGTACTTTTAGATTTATAATTGGTGCTATCATACTTAGATATGACATGTATTTGTCATGAAATGCATAAATGGAAATAAAGGAGCCATAGTACAACTTTTTTGAAGGCGTAATGTGTATGATAAGAAGACTTTAATACTAATGGCAGGTTGAGAGTAAGGTAAATGGATGGAGTGACTATGAGGTTCTGTTAGTATTAAGAGTGTTGAACTATGAAGAGTTAAAATTGCCTAAGAAGAAAGTGTTAGAGGTTCTACATTTTCAAGTGTATCCCTTGTTGTTGTTTACATGATATTCTTCTTCTTTGGGTTAGATATGTTGATCCTCCCTTGATGAGTAATCGATGTCTAAAGATATTATTTTTATAACTTAATCTTATGATGAGACTGTGTTATGAAAAGGAAATCTTGATAAGATCTGTGATGGTTTGTGCATTATGAGTGTGTGGTGGTTGGTTAAAGTCGACTTTTGGTTGTAGCTAAGTATTGATTCATAATTTCATCTTGGTTATGTGAGAAAAGATCTGTTATGATGGTTGTGTTAAGGTCTAGCGGATGTTACTTTAGTTTGAGTTTATGGGTTAGCTTGTGGCTTGATAATCCCTCCTGATTTGTAAATCTTTCAAATTTTGATTCCAAAGTTCAGTTCTTAATAATTACTCTAGATGGAATGGTCTTAAAGATGAGGTTATCACTCGGAGAGATGAATATGACTTTGAAAAATCACACCTCAGACTTTTAGTCGTGTTGGTTACTCTTCCTTCTTCTTCCTTATGTTCGAGGACGAACATGGTTTTTAGTGGTGGATAATGTAATGACCCGGAAATTCATTTATGAAAATTTTCACGAAATTACCGTTTTAGTCATCTCGCAGTTGTCTCGAGTCACTTTTGATCAATTTGTGAAACAAATTTGAAAATTTTTGAGTTATTTGTTTAATTTCAATTGTCTAGTTGACGAGTGATGTTAAATAAATAAATTTTTATTAGGTGGCTAATGGGCCAATTATGTAATCTATATAATACCTATTGCCACATGGCCCATGTGTGAGAAAAAAAAATAGTGAGACTTATTAATATTAATTAATTTACTAGCTAACAATTATTACCCTAAATAATCAAAACAAATTGAGGAGAGGAATTACTTGTACGATGAATAGCGGCCGTAAGCTACAGGTGATTCTATTACTCGAACTTATCTTAATTTCATTAAAATGTAGGTTTGATTAATGTTAGTGTTGACGAGTGTAAAGAAAATTGGAAGTGAAAATGGGTGGCTATTGGCGTTAGTATTACTCACTGATGTATTGAAATTTGGAGAAAAGTGATGTATTGAAATTTGGAGAAAAGTGAGGGACATAATAATAACATATAGAGAAGTAATGATTGAGGGATAATGGTGCCATGACTTTAACCAGTAGGTTAATTTTCAAATTGTCCTTTTGCACTATTGTAAATAGTTTAATAAATTAATTGAATTTGATTTTAGTTTCTATTGATTACAGATTGGAAGGGTAATCTCTCATTAATTATTAATAGTGTAGTAAGGATAACTATATACGTAAGTATTATATGTGAGTATGGGTTGAAACAATTAAATTAGATTGCTTTGTTTTTGCTAGTGTGCTAAGCCGTTAGTTTGATTTTTATTATTTTCTTTGGTTATCATGTTATATATTCAGTTTTGATATTGAGATAGATAATTAAATACTAAATGTATTGTATTACTTGAATACCATTAAAGTTATGAGAATTGGAGGTATTGAAACTAAATAGGTTTGAAATTTATAAAATGTGAAACTTGATAGATAAGTGGGTATCAAGATTTAGAAAATTTATTAAAGATTTGAGTAGGTTTTCGAGTCTAGGCTAAACCTATAATAATATGGGTGTTGTTAGTTTTGAAATCTTACTATAATTATGGACTTGAATAGATTGCATTCATTTGGAGGCCAAATGAAAAGGAAAGACTCAGGTTCCGAAGTGACTGTTCGACTATTTGAGGCAAGTGGATTTCTAAACTCTTGCTAAGTGTATGAAATATGTGTATTTCCTTATGGTATATGTTTTGGAGTAATGAAATTTGGTGATGGGTTGACTTGTCCACATTGATTAATACTAATGATGAAACAAAGGGTAATAAAAGGCAATGTGAATAATTGATTTTGTGTGATGTGTTCATAATGAAGAATGGTTTGAAAGGCTTGTTGAGTCATTGTTGATGTTGTTGTGAATTGTGCAGTGTTATGAAAATGGGCATATCCTCTTTATTTGTATGAACATGTCATTTGCATTATTTTGAGACATGGTTGTAAAAAGTATTATGTGCATTGAGAAAGAATGAGAATTTAAAGAGGATGAACCATTTCGAGGGACGTATCGCGCGCCGCGATGGATACTATATTTCGAGGGACGTATCGCGCGCCGCGATGGTTACTATATCGAGGGTCGTGTCGTGCGCCGCGACAGATGCATGGACAGATATGTCCCCCATGGGTCCCGGACTGAGAGACAGCGGGTGTGTATCACTAGGTCAGACATGCATCATTATACTTGACATTGCATTCCATTGCATTACACATACTTATCATTAGTGAGCTTGATATTGTGCTTTGCTGATTTTGTGAATTGCCTTTCTGTGGAATTGGTGATTGATGAATACTGAGCTTGTTGTTGAGTATAAATATAATTTGTTAAAGTATTGTTGTTAAGGGCATGTAATTTATCAAAGTGTTGATGTGGAGGATATGTAATTTGTCCAAGTGTTGTTGTTGAGGATATGTAATCTGTTGAAGTTTTGTTGTTGAGAACATGTAATTTGTCAAAGTGTTGTTGTTGAGCTATGTGCTATGTAAATTGTGAGCTGTTAGGTTGGGCTGATTTTTATGCAGGTTGTAGTTGTGGAGGTTCGGTTGGGGTGGTAGGAGTACCCGTATTTCATCCCCTTAGCTTGTGTTTAAAGGTTTACTTGCTGAGTACCGTGTGGTTTGGTACTCACCCCTTGCTTCTACATATTTTTTTGTAGGTTATGAGCCTTGATTTTTTTTGTACTTGTCATTCTGTTCTTTTCCGAGGATTCTTGGAGATTTGTGAGGTAGTTGTTTCCATCTCAGCAGACTTTCTTCTCCATAATTATGATCTTGTTCTATTCTAGAAACAAGGTCATTTGAGACTTGAGTTTTTCTTTTGAATCAATTGTAATACTTTAGAGGCTTGTACACGTGACTACCAGGTTTTGGGGGTATCATGTAAGTTGATAGTAAATTTTCCGCATTTTTATTGTAATGGTTGAGTTTTAGGCTGACTTGTCTTGATGGGATAAGACGAGTGCCATCACGTCAATTTCTGGGTCGTGACAAAAATAGTTAGAAGGAAATTGAAAAGACATGCTATTTAAGTAAGAATATCAATAGATGGAGGTTTTTTTGTAACTCACTATAAATAATTAAAATAATAAATATACTTGATTTTTTTTTAATTAATAAACAAATTATTTCATGAAAAGAAAGAAGAAAAAATGTCAAAAAAGAGAGAAAAAAGAAAAAAAGAATGAAGGCCATAGAGAGGTGCCACATCACCTTGCCTATAGTCCTCATTTATATATATATATTGATTAGCAAAATATTAGTTAAAGTAAAATGTTTAAACGGAGAGACAGAGCAAAAATAATAAATATTTCTATGATGTGCGCAAAAAGTTTAGAATATGGTGTTTTTTTCAATAAAAAAATTAAAAACAAATTTACGGGTCATGTTTTATATTTAGAAAATATTAAATTACAATTTGAAATTTCAAATCCCACTTTTTGAGAGAATTTGAGATATGAAATTATGATTTGAAGTTAGAATTAAAAATTTGCAAACAAACGCAAATCTGAAATTAAAATTTAAAATTTATGAACAAATGCCTACCAAGTACTTTCATTATTTTAGTTTATCTAACCCTTCTTTTTCACATATTTCGAAAGGGATGACATCTTTCTTTTTCAAATATCATTTCTTATTTTGAAATATATATTTTCTTTCAAATACTCACAATTTTCATGATCAAATGCCTCCTATACCCCTCCCCCAAACCCCAACCCCAACCCCAACCTCAACCCCTTGATGAAGCTAATAACTCAAAAGGTTTCTTAACTATTAGAATATCTTAAAAGGTTACTTAACTGTTAGAATTTATGTAGCAAGTTATTAAATTTTATTTTGCACCAATAAAATCACTCAATTTAAAATTTTTATCTTTCAAAATCACTCCCTAAATTTACCATTAATTTATTTTGTCATGAAAAAATAAGTTAGTTTTTATGACCGGTTAACATGAACCTCATATCATATAATTAAAACTAAAGAATAGTGCAAGTATACCAACATGAGATGAAATATTTAAGTATACCAACATGACTAATCTATAGTCCTATTAAATGACGATTTCTAAGGTTTGTCTTAAATTACAATTTCTAAAACTTTTTTTTTTATATCTAATTAAATGATGTCATATAAATTGAGATGAAGATCGTTATATATGAGGGCTAAGCTTTAGAATACATATACAACGGCGGCGGCAAATGGTGATACGTAGGAGCAAGAACTGATGTTTTTATATCCTTTTGAGTTGGCCCTAATAGAGTGAAGTAAAATTAGTTATACAAAGTTGTATTAATAAATAGAATAATCAAGTAGTGTTTAAATTTAATCTAAGGAATTAGTAAACTTAATTACATTGTGTGACCAAATACCATGAACCTAATGACTTTCTTACTGATTAATGCAATTCATTGTAAGGTCAATGAAATGGCCAATAATGATAAGTAACTGATTAAATACAATAATAATATAGTAGCCTAGTTGGATTTTGCACACGAGGCAACTGCCTATTTACTTATGGTCCTATGGCCTATATGCCCCTATCTATGGTTCAGTTTGTTTGTTCTCTAATGTATACAAAGCACTAAATTTGAATTTTATTAGTTAAGACTAAATTTGGTACAGGTCAATATGGAGGACCAAGACATATTTCCTGTGAATAAGACAAACTGAGGTTAAAAAGGTAGAAGTAAAAACTAATTAATCCACAATATAATTCATCTACCCTTTTTGATAGAGGAATTATATGACTGATTTCAACAAAGAAATTGAAGTAATCCTCCTGATGTGGAGATTAAGAAAATGTCAAGAAATACGCTACTAAGAGCTTTCGAGTTACGGGTAAAAAAAAATTAAAGAGAAAAATCAAGAAAAAACAAAGTTGTACTCACACTATTTATTAATAAAATAATCTTGGTTCTTTGAGAAAAAGTAAAAGTATTGATTGATAAATACTAAAGCAACTTCTATTTTTATTTTATTTTTTGAAAACACATAGTTGATTGATTAATTCTTTTTTTGTTAAATAAAAGAATGGGGTAGGGAAACCGGAAATCAGAAATGAATCGGGAGAGAAGATTACAGGAGAATCAAACAAGATGAAAATTCAGATAATCAATTTACATAATTATTAAATTTTTCTAACTTGAATAATAAGTTACTCTCACAAACTTATTAGGAATGTATCAAAGATGTATGATATTTAGAGATTGACACATTACAACAAGAAATCGAAATATCATCAAAATAAAGTGCGAATAAATTTGGCCAAAATGAACGAGTTGTCTTTGTCTATGCTTTATACTCTTTTCTAGATTATATATCTTTAATAGTTGATTAGAGAATTTTATATATGGAACTTGGATTTGACTGGTACAAACAAACAATTGAAGGCCTGAATCTAGTCATTTCATTTCTTTATCCTCTTAGAATGGTCCCTAACCTACTAATAAAATTAGATTTAATCGGTATCTGATATTATTTGATTTGACACGAAATTTAAACGAGAAAAAAACACTCTTAAAATATAAGATATAAAATAAGTCATAGATATTTGTATAGCTCTGTATTGTTTCAATAAAGATAAAATTCACATTATAAATATGTGTCATTATTTTATAAACTGATTAAAAAAAAGAAAATGAATATTATAAATTGAATAGAGGAAGTATTGAGTATTTTACACTACTCCACTTGTTCCCCAATAATGCAACCTCAAGCTTCCCATAAGAATATCGTGGTTTTATTATCAACAAATTACACAAGTATTAACTAATAAGCAAAAATTCAGAAACAATGTACACAAGTGGCAAAACCAAGTGAATATCTATGCTTTTAGACTATATATATATATAATCTATCAAATATTAATTTCTTGTTCAAAATTAGAGGCAGTCATTGTGAATACTGACATGTGCTCAATTTAAAAGTACAACTATACTAAAATAACAAAAAAAAAAATGAATAAGTAGTATCAACTATATGTCTAGAAGTGTAGAAAATATGAAAAATTGTCAAAGAGTTTTCAAAAAATGTAAGCTGATATACAATACCCTGCTTATTCTTTGAAGTTCATGGGATGACTTTTGGGCCTTGACAATGAACATAAAAGAGTGAACTATTTTTGTTTTAAAGGTAAATGTTACTCTGGTCTCGCAATTTAAGTATTTTAGTTTGATTGGATTAGAAATTTAAAAAGTAAAAAAGGAGTGTAACTTCAACTTGAAATTATTAGGTATAGAATGTTGAAATTAGAAAACTTACTAACTAGATCAAAAAGAAAAAAATAAAAATACTTAAATTATTAAGATGTTTATTAAAGAATTCGTACAAAGATTATAGTTCACTGCTACCCTATCTACTTTCACCTACATTTCTGTCACAAGTACTATCATTATCTACCATTCACAACCATCATTATCGTCAATCACCAAAATCAATTGTTATCACCATTAGCCATCATTTACAATCATCACCATCAACCATTATTACATCCATTAATTACTATCGATAATTATTACTACTAATCAATATTATTTACCGCTAACAATCATCATCATTCACCACGATCATTAACCGAAAATTAGATAGAATGTCGTGTTGGAAAGAGCAACAAAAGTTTATGAATAATTAAACGAGGAGCTGCTCAATAATACCCAATGAACTTAAACAAATTTATGTTACTTCAATTCCAATTTTAGACCTATTAGCAATCCAAACAATATATGATGTTTCACTAACTTTTGCATAAGTCTAGAAATTAGGATACTTGATTTGTGTTTATTGCGGAATAGGACACGCAAGACTAAAAATACTTTCGATACAAAATTGTTTGATTTTAGAAAAATTCAAACTGCGTCGAATTTCTAGTTCCTACTACCTTATGAACAAGTTACAATCAAATAAATTAGCAACAAATTATTAGTGAACCCAAGACAACAAGTCTCATTCACATTATGCTAATATTGATGAATAGAAAAAAGACTTGGACCATGCCGCCTTGTTTCGGTTGACTCACGTGCTTAAACACTCCATTTTCTCGTAAATCTTTTCCTAATTACTTATTAGGAAAAATGTACGATCTATATTTGAATTTTGATCAAAATTATTGTAATGATATCAAATTTTAAAAATGACTTTTTATCTTTCTACATTATTTAATAGTGTATTTTAAATGTATATATATACCCACGTGAATATTATAAATATTCTATAATTATAAATAATAACGTATCCACATGAGCACATATATACCCTCCGTAATATTTGGTATCGTAACAAGAGTCTTTTTTAAATTACTTATTTAAAGTTTGGATAATTTAACTAAACTATACCATTAATAATAAAATATCATCCCCTGTTAAGCAAGAAGTTTCCTCAATCTCTCATGTATATATAAGTCATTGATTAAGCTTCAAACTTCCAAATAAGAATAGTCCAATCATATATTAATTCAAATTTTGAACCAATGGATTATTCATCTTGGGATGATCTTCTTTTTCACTATAATTCACTTCCATTTAACGTTAACGATACAGAAGACATGTTACTTTTTAATCTTGTAGCTGAAGGATCATCGCAAGAAACAGTGAATTCGTCGTCTAGCTACGGAATAAAGGAAGAGGAAGTGACCTCATATGAAGAAGAAAGAAAAGATAAGAATTACAGAGGAGTTAGAAAGAGGCCATGGGGTAAATATGCTGCTGAAATTCGTGATTCTACGAGGAATGGTGTTCGTGTGTGGCTAGGTACATTTGATAATGCTGAAGAAGCTGCGTTAGCGTATGATCAAGCTGCATTTGCTATGAGAGGTTCGATGGCCATACTTAATTTTCCTGTGGAGATAGTTAAGGAGTCGTTAAATGAAATGAAGTGTAGATTTGATGGTAATTGTTCGCCGGTGATTGAATTGAAGAAGAGATATTCAATGAGGAGAAAGAGTGTTAGTAGAAAAAACAGAGCAAGAAAAGATGTTGTGGTTTTTGAAGATTTGGGTGCTGAGTATTTAGAGGAATTGTTGATTTCTTCAGAAAGTATCACAAATTGGTGATTTCTTTCCCATGTTTTTTCAGTTTGCTCTGTTTATATAATCTTGAATTAGAATTTTGTTTGATTGTTTTTTTTAACGGAGGGAAAATTGGGAACGTCTCTCACCAACGACGTGAAAGTTCAGATTTCTCTTTTCCCCTGCTTTTGGTGATTCATTGATGACTTTATTAGTTTATGGTTCTTTTGTACGGACAAAAGAACTAATTATGTTTTTGACAAATTCTTAATTATTTAGGCATATTAAAAGAGTTTATGTACGTTTACGTGATATTGGTTGATACCTATATTATTAAATTTTGAATATGCATAAATAGATATTACTTCTTTCGTTTGAAAAAAAATAACTCCTTTCCTTTTTACTCTATTTAAAAAAAATGATTCTTTTTTGTGGTAAAATTTTAATTTCAGTTTTTCATATGACATATTTAAGGTCACAAGAATCAAAGGACATCCTTGTACATTTCACCTAACTTTAAGTTAGGATCATAAGATTCAAAAATTTCCTTTATATTCTTAAATTTTGTGCCAAGTCAAATCAGATCATTATTTGTAAAACGGAAAGCAGTATAAATTTGTATAAAATTTAACTAAAGGAACACATTCATAGTCCAACATGACATAGATTTAAATGTCCATCATTAAATCTTGATCATTAATTAGCATAAGCTCAATTTTGGCAAAATTTGAAATTGTTTGGCAATAGGAGAAAAAGAAAACTTGCAAATTAAGTTGCATTGCAGCCCATCACCAGACACAAAAAGCTCTGAGGTCTGATGGATTTCTGGTGAATTGTGTGTCTGCACAATATTACAGTCCATAAAAAAAAATTGAGATATGATCAGATCAGCAAAGAGCTAGGAGTACTATTTTTAATCAAAATGTTTCTTTGGAAAATATAAATCGTTATTTGTTAAGTAGATAAAGAAATTATTTCGAGAGCATCTTCATTTATATGTAATCTAGACAAAAATACTAGGACGGGAAGCAGTGGAAACTGGAAAGTGTTGGTGGCGAGGGTTGGGAGTTGGGAGCGATAGGGTTAGGGTGGACTAGGAAGAGACAATGAATTTGGAATATTCATATAAAACCTGATTTTCTTTCGAAAAATCTTTTTTTTAAATTTTTTTTAAGAAATTTATTTTTCTAGAAAATATATTTTTCAAAACAAATTTACCCACCAAATATGATAAGTTAAGAAAATAATTTCTTAAAATTCCTCTAGTTCTAATAGCAGTTTTCCTAGATGTAAAAATTCAATCTAGGTTGACTTTAAAAGAATACTATTTAATAATAGTTGTTTGGGGCTAATCAGTTGAAAGGTGGTCATTTATGCGATTGAATCAAGATCGATCCCCCTCAATACCTTTTGAGTTGAGTTTGTTGCATAAGGTTTGTCTAGTGTAATTTTTCATTTTCTGTGTAGTTTGCGGGCTATTATCTAATACACACAAAATGTTCAACCAAAAGGTAGAAGTTATGATGTGATTACGTATTATTATGTAATTTCTCAAAAAATTATAATTATATAAATAGTTATGACTTATTTTAAATTATGAATTTCAAAAAAAAAATCATTTTAAAACTTCCATTCAATCAAACTTCAAATACATAATTTTATTTTTTGATCAATATATACATAAAACTAGAACTGAGGAACAAGTAGAAAGCTTTGTCCCCTAGTAAGTAACACTCTTCTTCTTTTTCTTAATGAGGAAGATCTAATTTCAGAAGGCCTAGGGTTAGAACTTTAAATCTTCTTTTTTTTGTTTTTCATCAAAATAGTATGAATTATGATCTCTTTGACTATTGAAAAATACCTTTCGCACTCACATTTTTATATACTTCACAAAATACATTATATGTATCGTTTATTTTGGATTATGTCTAAAATAAATATAATGTTATTCCCTCTGTTCATTTTTAATTGTCATGGTTTTCTTTTTTAGAATCAAACAATAAGAACTTTGGCTAACATTTTACGATGGTACTTTTAATATAGTTACTGAATATTCAAATTTTTTGTTTAAAATATCGCATTAATATAATTTAATATAACTTCAAAAATTAGTCAAACTGACTTTTAAAAAGCATAACATGACAAATAAATATAATGTTATTCCCTCTGTTCATTTTTAATTGTCATGGTTTCCTTTTTTAGAATCAAACAATAAGAACTTTGGCTAACATTTTACGATGGTACTTTTAATATAGTTACTGAATATTCAAATTTTTTGTTTAAAATATCGCATTAATATAATTTAATATAACTTCAAAAATTAGTCAAACTGACTTTTAAAAAGCATAACATGACAAATAAATATAATGTTATTCCCTCTGTTCATTTTTAATTGTCATGGTTTCCTTTCTTAGAGTCAAACAATAAGAACTTTGGCTAACATTTTACGATGGTACTTTTAATATAGTTACTGAATATTCAAATTTTTTGTTTAAAATATCGCATTAATATAATTTAATATAACTTCAAAAATTAGTCAAATCAACTTTTAAAAAGCATAACATGACAAATAAAATTGGACGAAAATAGTACTCTATGTCTTTGTTTCGTTCTTTATGCAGGTAGAGTAGACTGGTTTAATGGACCTATTGGGGTTTCTTTAGATAAATGGGCTATCGGCCCAAGTTTCACTTTAAAATACCTAAAGACACAAATAGGTAAATATTTTTTTATTATAACACATTTATGTAAGTTTCCCAATATCTATTCTTAATATATATATATATATATTATAATTTGAAATAATAATATGTTATATCATTTATTATACTAATTTACTATCAAATACACTTAAATACACATTTTACCTATTAGATATACTGAAATAGGGCGAGAAGCGGGAGAGATTTGTCTTTATGTTTCAAATATATGAAAATCACTTATATACACCTCGGATACATGTATGTGTGAGATTACACGTATCTTGAATAGCGAATATATAGAAGAGTCGCGAGCAAAATTAATCTATTTATTTCATATACATACAAGTCTACTTGAATAAAATATACTCAAAACAAATTACATCGAATTTTAACCTTATATTTTATACGCAAATTTCAAACCACGACTTAAAATTAGGTCCCATATCATATGATAAAAGGTCTGTTCAGAGATTTTCATTTCCTTATTTTAATTTATTTGTCTAATTTGACTTGATATAAAACTTTATAATATAAACAAAATCAGTATTCTTTAATATTTGCTTTTTAAATGACAAATCGAAAATAATTCATTATTCTAACTCTTTAACAACACGAAATAACCAAAAGCTTGGCCTATAAAGGGATTTCGGAGTAAGGAGTGCACAAATATGGCGGCTTGCTGAGTGCTCTGTTGACAAAGCAAGACAAATTTGTACATCTTTCACCAATACAGCAATACCTTCTCACTCAGACAGACAAATACCCCATAACTTTTAGAGGTTATGGCTGGTTGATAGTCATGATGGCTGCTTATTTCTTATACTTGATGCTCAAATTCAATGTTATGGTCCAGCGTATCGGCTTCTTTTGCAGTGGAGGAAGCACCATTGTTGAGTATAATCAAGTGGCTCAGCTGAAGGATTTGTGTTGTCTTTCTTGTGTCTTGTTGATTGTTTGTTCTGTTTTTAGCCTTTAGTTGATGTTTTATTGACACTTAGATGGTTATGTCTTGTTTGAAAAATCTAAATCCTTTTTTGTGATGGACTAGGTATGTATTGTTGCTTTCATTTTTTTCTTTAACCATTTTATCCTATGTTGCTCGGCCCTGAAGTCTGCATTACTTTTGGAGGATTTGACAAAAACCGTATTGCATTTTTAAAGAGTCTGAGTTTTATCAATCTTCTAGTTAGTTCATGACAAAATAAACTCAAGGACAATAAACAGTGAATCAATCAAACTTTGAAATAAAAGAAAATTAAGAAGATATGAGACTCTTGTAGCATATACTAAGACGATTGAAATGTGTGTCTTTTACATTATAATAGGGAAGATAAAATGGAATCTTGATACAACTTTATTTTTATAAGTAGAAGTATATATATAGATATAGGGCTCTTGTGTCCTGCATTAGGCATGAACATAGTGCGAAGGAATCAAGAACAAGTTGTTTTTCCTTTCAAGAGTACTGCCAAATTTCTCAGTCATGTCTAGTTCATGAGGGTTCATTCCATTTGGAAGTTTCCAATCAAAATGGTATAGTAATAGTGCCATACTAAGTTCCACAGTAGCCATTGAAAATGATAACCCTGGACACATTCTCCTTCCTGTGCCAAAAGGCGTAAACTCGAAATGTGCTCCAATAAAATCAAGGTGACTATCATTAAATCTCTCTGGATCAAATATTTCAGGATTTTGCCAATAGTTTGGATCCCTTGAAATTGCCCAAAAGTTGACAAGAGCCATTGTGCCTTTAGGTATAACATAGCCATTAATCTCACACTCTTCTCTGGATTCTCTTGGAGCTAATAATGGAGCTAAAGGGTGAAACCTTAAAGTCTCCTTAACAATCATTTTAATGTATTTGAGCTTCTGAATATCGGTTAGATCGATTGTAGTTTCCTTTCCTTTAAATACCCTTCTTACTTCATCCTGTGCTTTCTTCATTATTTCGGGATTTTTCATTAGTTCTGAGAAAGCCCATTCCATTGTTGATGCTGAAGTTGTAGATCCTCCTGCAAACAAGTCCTGCATATACAACAAAACTAATTAGTATCGCGCAGAATTATGTAGTGAAATAATATGTCATTCAACTTACCATGATGACAGCCTTGATATTATCTCTTGTGATAGGAATTGAAAAATCTTGGCTCTTTTGAAGCCTTAAGAGAACATCAACTATATCTTTTTCTGAGGTCTCACTGTTTTGGGATTCATGTTCATTGATAATTTCTTCTAAAACAACATCAACCTCATCATGCATTTTCCTCAATTTGTATTTTAATCCACTGATGAAATGAATCATCTTCATCGATGGAAAAAGATCCGCGAGATCAAACACTCCAGCTGAAGCAGACACTATCCTCATAATCTCAATCAAAGACCCCTGATTCTTACAAGCCCTGCCTACACTTGCTTTGCAAATAATCGAATTTGTGTACAAAGACAACGTTTCCGTCATGTTGATTGAACTTCCACCCTCAGAAGCACAACTTTTAATACAACTAACAAGATTACTTATCTCATTCATCATATTGGGATAAAATGACTGGATATATGTATGGCCAAGTAATTCCTGATTACAAATTTTACGCATTTGTCTCCAGAAATCATTGTAGTCACAAAATCCCATATCAGCTTGGTCATAAAACATTTCGGTTCCAACCAAAAGCGTTGGTCGATTAGAGAAGATGAGATCATGTTTTCTCATCACTTCTCTAACCATTTGAGGTGATGATACAACAATGGCTTCGCGTTCACCGAGTTTCATGTGCATTAAACCTCCATGTTTTGATGCTAATTTAGCAAGAGTGCGATGAGGTAGTAACTCAGATGATTGCCAATCAATAAAATGATGTAAGTTTCCAATCAATGGGAGTTTCCAAGGGCCTGGAGGTAATTTTTTCTTACTATTACACTCTTTATACCATTTAGTAACAAGTAAAGGCAAAACTAGAAGTAGGGCACAAAGAAGAATAGTTAGCTCCATTTGTATTGTGTAGTGAAAAAAATTAATCTTAGCTGAAATTGGTTATGTTTAGTGTATATAAAATAAATAAAATTGTTCACCTATTTATACAACTGAATTAAATCATTGTGTATGAATTAAGTTTATTTTTTAATAATTTCAGAGGCCCTCATGTCAAACCTTGTATGCGGCCAGCCTCATGTGGAGTTTTGTGCTTCACTAGGGGACTTGATTAATCAAACTAATTTCTCTAGGGAAGGCATGCTAATTATTTGAGTACAAAAAGTATATATTAAATTATTGTGTTGGAAATAATATAGCTATGTGGACGTGATTCCAATAGATATAAAGATGAAATTTCGAAAATGATTATAGTTTGGGCTTACTTAGAGATTATAAGTATAGTTTACTTGATCGTTATTCATAGCTATATGTTAGAAGAAAGAGACGAGCGAGATTAAAAGGTAAAAGAGAGGTTGGATATTCATTTTTGTATCAATCAATACAATTGTATAAAAAGAGATAAGTGTCAAAAACATACCTAAATTATTCATTCTTTTTGAGTTTCATATCTGAACTATTATAAAGTGTGAGTTTCATACTCAAACTATCACTTTTTAATTTGAAAAATGCACTCTCTCTTTTTATTTGAAAAAACCTTGAACATGACATTCCTTTTAGGTAAAATATTTTACCTAGATAAAAATTAAATAATAAAATATTAATATTAACTAAAAATTAAAGATTAAAGTATTACTATCCATATAAAAAATTAAATTACTTTTTTTACCGCACTCCACCACCTCCTCCACGCGCACGCGCACCCGCACCCCCCCCCAACAATCCCCATCCTTTTTTTTATAAAATATTTTTAGAAATTTCATACTTCATCCTCCACTCCCCCACCCCACCCCACCCCATCCCAATAGAAGTTGATATTATTTTATTTTTAAAAAATAAAAAAATATACCCCATCCTATTTAATCCTTCCCTTTTAATTTTTTTTTTATGTTTTTCTCATTTTGTGTTAGATATGCACGTACATATATTTTTAGAAAAAAATTCTACTAGTGTATCGACTATAACATAATCAACTAAATTTTTTTAAAAAAAGTAGTCTTGTGACAGCAAGTAAAAAATATTTTCGATATGTATATCTAAACACTGAAAAAGAAAATTGGAAGCGGAGGGTTAAGTGGTATGTGTAAAATTATTTTTTTAAGAAAATAATATAATATATAAATTAGTATTTGAGGAGGGGGAGGAGATGAAGTAAAAAAAATGAAATAATTTTATAAACGAAATTTAAACAAAATAAAAAAAACTTTAAAAAATGGTAGGGGGGGTTT